>NC_141832.1:1676763-1696763 GCF_982586985.1 Callionymus lyra | reverse complement strand
CATATCTACAAACACACACACACACATCTACAAACACACACACAAATATCTACAAACACACACAGCACACCCTTCATCTTCTCATCCCTTTATCCCTCATCCCTTGTCAGCACAAGATACACATCTACAAACACACACACACACACACACACCACAACACTACAAGAGAAACACACACACACACCAGAACACTACATAACACACACACCACCAAAACACTATAAGACAAGACAAAACACAACACCTACATCAACGCAACACCACACAACACCTACAGCAACACAACACTACACACCTCCAGCAATACAACACTACAGCAACACACAACACTACACAACACCTACACCAACACAACACTACACAACACAACACCTACAGCAACACTACACAACACCCAATCCAACACAACGCTACACAACACCTACACCAACACAACACCTACACCAACACAAAACTACACAATACAACACCTACATCAACGCAACACCTACACCAACACTACACAACACCTACAGAATCACAACACTACACAACACCTACAGAAACACAAAACTACACAACACCTCCACCAACACAACACTACATAATACCTGCACCAACACAACACAACACAACACCTGCACCAACACAACACCTCCACCAACACAACACTACACAATACCTGCACCAACACAACACCTCCACCAACACAACACCTCCACCAACACAACACTACACAATACCTGCACCAACACAACACCTCCACCAACACAACACAACACAACACCTGCACCAACACAACACTTTCACCAACACAACACCTCCACCAACACAACACTACACAATACCTGCACCAACACAACACAACACCTCCACCAACACAACACTACACAACACCTGCACCAACACAACACTACACAACACCTGCACCAACACAACACAACACCTGCACCAACACAACATCTGCACCAACACAACACTACACAACACCTACACCAACACAACACTACACAACACCTGCACCAACACAACACAACACCTGCACCAACACAACATCTGCACCAACACAACACTACACAACACCTGCACCAACACAACACAACACGACACTACACCTGCACCAACACAACACAACACAACACCTGCACCAACACAACATCTGCACCAACACAACACTACACAACACCTGCACCAACACAACACAACACGACACTACACAACACCTGCACCAACACAACACAACACAACACAACACAACACAACACGACACAACACGACACTACACAACACCTGCACCAACACAACACAACACGACACTACACAACACCTGCACCAACACAACACAACACAACACAACACAACACTACACAACACCTCCACCAACACAGAAACACGCCCCATGTTTTCTGATTCAATCCAACATGTCTAGTCACTCGCAGTGAATCCACACCTGAGTCTCTCGAACTCCACGTCCTCCACCAGGAAGTCTCTGGTCTCCACCAGCTTGTTGATCTGCTGCAGAAGCTCTTCTTCTCGCTCGTGATGCTCCTGAGACTTGTGAGCGTCTGTCGGGTCACATGACCAGCGTGAGACACACACCTGTGCGGTCAGTGTGCGACTCACCTGGAACACAGATGAGCGTCTGCAGCTCTCGCTTCACTCGAGTGATCTCTCTGCACAGCTGGATGTCGTCCATCCTGGTTTGAAGAAACTTTATTGACACGTTTGGAGACACAGGCGCCTCCAGGTGTAAACACAGGTGTTTGTTGATGAAACACAATTTCCTGTGTGTGACGGTGACTTGGATAACGGTCTGCTGGATGACTCACACATGTCACTATCAGATCTCACACACTTTCATCTGTTGTGTTATTACAGTGACGACAACACCGATGACACATTTATACACGTCTACTGACATCCTGTTGTCATGACGACTCATGAAAATGATTTGTGTTTTGTTCAACCTGAGAAAATACACACAACCCCAACAAAGAAACACACACACCACCCCAACACAAAAAGAGAAACAGACAAACCGCCCCAACACAGAAGCATACACACAACCCCAACACAGAAGCATACACACAACCCCAACACAGAAGCATACACACAACCCCAACACAAAAAGAAAAACAGGCAAACCACCCCAACACAGAAACACACACACCAGTCCAACACAAAAAGGGAAACATACAAACCACCCCAACACAGAAGCATACACACAACCCCAACACAAAAAGAGAAACATACACACAACCCCAACAAAAAAAGAAACAGACAAACCACCCCAACACAGAAACACACACACCAGTCCAACACAAAAAGGGAAACATACAAACCACCCCAACACAGAAGCATACACACAACCGCAACACAAAAAGAGAAACATACACACAACCCCAACAAAAAAAGAAACAGACAAACCACCCCAACACAGAAACATACACACCAGTCCAACACAAAAAAAGAAACATACACACAACACTAACAAAAAGAGAAACAGACAAACCACCCCAACACACACACCAGTCCGACACAAAAAAAGAAACATACACACAACCCTAACAAAAAGAGAAACAGACAAACCACCCCAACACAGAAACACACACACCAGTCCAACACAAAAAAAGAAACATACACACAACCCCAACACAAAAAGAGAAACAGACAAACCACCCCAACACAGAAACACACACACCAGTCCAACACAAAAAGAGAAACATACAAACCACCCCAACACAGAAACACACACACCAGTCCAACACAAAAAGAGAAACATACAAACCACCCCAACACAGAAGCATACACACAACCCCAACACAAAAAAAGAAACACAGACTCACTAAACAAAGGTGTTGGTTTGTGTTGCATCAGCTGCTCACGTGTTCATTAAGTGACACGACATTTAAGTGTGTTGTTAACTTGACTCACACACTCATCCTCCCACCGTCACACAACAGCCGCTTCTATAGTGTGAAATAATGAGGAGGATACAAAGGTGTGTGTTGTTGTTGTTGTGTGTTCCTCCAGAGACTCACATGTATCTGAGCTCAGACTCTCGTCGCACCAGCACGTCTCGGATCCTCTCGATCTTGACCAGCTCGCCCTGGATGTCGTCGGCGGTGATGGAGGAGTCGGCCATGGACACCACGTCTTCTGGAGACACGTTTGAGCGTAAGAAAGAACTCTGACTCGAGGCCGCCCCCTACTGGTGACGTTAAGATATGCAGGTTAGCATGACATCATCAACCGGCGACAGAGCAGCTTTATGATAGTGTTGATATGTAGGGAGTAGAAAACGTGATGTCATCAATGTGCGTCGGACGTATTAAACATGTACGCCTGAATAAAAGAGTTGAACCCTGACAAGTGACGTAAACTCTCACCTGGCAACATAAACCTTCAAAACCTTCCTAGATCCAGATGGAACAACTGAACTACTTCTGAACTCCTTCTCCGACTCCTCCTCATTCTGAACATCCTCCTCATCCTCCTACTCCTCATCCTCCTCCTTACCCTTCTACTCCTCATCCTCCTTCTCCTCCTCCTCCTCCTCCTTACCCTTCTACTCCTCATCCTCCTCCTTACCCTTCTACTCCTCATCCTCCTTCTCCTCCTCATCCTCCTCCTTACCCTTCTACTCCTCATCCTCCTCCTTACCCCTCTACTTCTCATCCTCCTCACCCTCCTCCTCCTCCTCCTCCTCCTCACCCTCCTCATCCTTCTTCTCACCCTCCTACTCCTCACCCTCCTCCTCACGCTCCTCACTCTCCTCCTTACCCTCCTTCTCACCTTCCTCACCCTCCTCCTCACTCCTCCTCACACTCCTCACCCTCCTCACTCTCCTCCTCACCCTCCTCCTCCTCCTCACTCTCCTCCTCACACTCCTCACTCTTCTCCTCCTCACCCTCCTCTAACTCCTCCTCACACTCCTTACCCTCCTCCTCACTCTCCTCCTCCCCCTCCTCATCCTCACCCTCCTCACTCTCCTCCTCATCCTCCTCCTCCTCACCCTCCTCCTCCTCACCTTCCTCACCGTCCTCCTCACGCTCCTCCTCACGCTCCTCCTCATCCTCCTCCTCCTCCTCACCCTCCTCCTCACCCTCCTCCTCCTCCTCCTCACCCTCCTCACTCTCCTGCTCACCCTCCTCACTCTCCTGCTCCTCCTCCTCCTCCTCCTCCTCACCTGGAGCGATGACTCATCGTCTTCAGCTCCTGATTGTCTTCTAACCTCACGTTCTTCTGAATGAAAACACTATGATCCTCAGCTTCTCTTCACACGTGTTGATGCTCATGAAGCTGAACCTCCTCGTAAGGTAAGGTAAGGTAAGGTAAGGTAAGGTAAGGTAAGGTAAGGTAAAACTGTATTGATAGTTGAGAACATGAGTCTCTGAATAAAAGTCACTGCAGGAATGTTTCATATCAAAGATGTTGAGGCGAATAAATGTTTATCATTGAGATCAGAAATAAACACTTTTCTTAATACATTCTGGTTGAACAATAATAATCACTTTTGTAGGATGTTAATATACATATAAAATAATAATAATAATGTGACCAAAACAAGTAGTGGGAAATATAGAAATGAATATATGATAATTTATGCAAAGACAATTTATTTCATTTAATTTATTTTATTTGTTTATAACTGTAAATACATCAATACAGAGCTGGCACAAAACATACTTTTATCATCCAAATGATATTTTATTTTTTTAAAGACCAATTTATGACGACAAATAATGTTGTATGTATTAAAAAATAAATGAATGGTTTGAACAAATAAAATATAGTCAATAAAGGTGAAGATTTGAGTAAAAGATTAAAAAATAATCAAATAAATGTATTTAAATGAAACATGAAATATGATCAATTAAGATCTTCATGCTCCTCACCCTCCTCCTCACGCTCCTGACCCTCCTCCTCCTCCTCCTCCTGATCCTCACGCTCCTGACCCTCCTCCTCATGCTCCTGACCCTCCTCCTTCTCCTCCTCCTGCTCCTCACGCTCCTCACCCTCCTCCTCAAGATCCTGACCCTCCTCCTCCTCCTCCTCCTGCTCCTCACGCTCCTCACCCTCCTCCTCAAGATCCTGACCCTCCTCCTCCTCCTCCTCCTGCTCCTCACGCTCCTGACCCTCCTCCTCATGCTCCTGACCCTCCTCCTTCTCCTCCTCCTCCTGCTCCTCACGCTCCTGACCCTCCTCCTCACGCTCCTGACCCACCTCCTCCTCTTCCTCCTGCTCCTCACACTCCTCACCCTCCTCCTCACGCTCCTGACCCACCTCCTCCTCCTCCTCCTCCTGCTCCTCACGCTCCTGACCCTCCTCCTCACGCTCCTGACCCACCTCCTCCTCTTCCTCCTGCTCCTCACACTCCTCACCCTCCTCCTCACGCTCCTGACCCACCTCCTCCTCCTCCTCCTGCTCCTCACACTCCTCACCCTCCTCCTCACGTTCCTAATGCTCCTGACCCTCCTCCTCCTCACCCTCCTCGTCCTCCTCAACCTCCTCCGCCTCCTCACCCCGCTCCTGCTCCTCCTCCTCCTGACCCAACGCCTTCTCCTCCTCCTCCTCCCCCTCCTCACGCTCCTAATGCTCCTGACCCACCTCCTCCTGCTCCTCACGCTCCTGAACCAACTCCTCCTCCTCACCCTCCTCCTCCACCTCCTCCTCACCCTCCTCCTCCGCCTCCTCCTCACCCACCTCCTGCTCCTCTTCCTCCTTCTCCTCCTTCTCGTCCTCAACCCGCTCCTGCTCCTCTTCCTCCTCCTCCTCACGCTCCTAACGCTCCTGACCCACCTCCTCCTCCTCCTCCTCACGCTCCTGACCCACCTCCTCCTCCTCCTCCTCCTCACGCTCCTAACACTCCTGACCCACCTCCTTCTCCTCACCGTCCTCCTCCACCTCCTCCTCCTCACCCCCCTCCTCCGCCTCCTCCTCACCCCCCTCCTCCGCCTCCTCCTCACCCACCTCCTGTTCCTCTTCCTCCTTCTACTCCTCCTCTTCCTCCTCCTCCTCCTCATCCCCCTTCCCAATTACATTAAATTACCTCATATTTAAAAAAAACAACTAATAAAAAGCAATAAAAAGGTTTTCATGATTATTAATACCAGAAATATCATTAAATAATACTTTAAAATAAATAAACAAAGTGAGGATTTATAATATTATTATGTATTTTAACTTTTGTAACGGTTTTTATTGACACAAATTAAAGCATTGATTCATTGATTCAATCTCCTGCTGGACAAAAATACTTTTATGATATTTTCAATCAACAACAGTTTCAATGGTTCCTCTGACTCACCTGCGCTCTTCTTCTTCTGCTCCTCCACAGATCCGTACCTGCTGCCACATCCCTTCTTCTGCTCCTCCATGCTGCTCCTGCTGCTCCTGCTGCTGCTGCTCCTGCTGCTCCTGCTGCTCACGGGGACTGGGATGGATCTGCGCGGACATGAACACGCGTCGCTGCAGAGGTTCTGGTCTCATGAGCGAGGAGGACGAGGAGGACGAGGAGGAGGAGGAGGAGGAGGAGGAGGAGGAGGAGGAGGAGGACCAGCAGGAGACGTCGACGGATTCTGGATCCACCGGAACCGGTGATGCTCGGCACTCGCCCCCTGCTGGTCAACAGACGCGTGACACCCAGCAAAAATGTTTATAAACACGTTCATGGTTTGAAAATGTAACCAATATATGTTACAAAAATACTCAAATTACACAACAATGTGTTTTGTTAGTAACGCAAAAATGACTGTAGTTTGAAATCCATATTAGCAGCCAAGTTAGCAACATTAGCAAACTAGCTTCTTGTAGCGTCAAACCAGACCAACAAATAAAAATAGTAATAATAAAAATCGTTACAGTTGTATTATTGTAAAGAATCTAATAGTTATAATCAGCCATTTAGCTTCAACTGTAACAAATAATTGTTAATCTTGTTAGCAACATTAGCAGCCGTATTAGCAACATTAGCAGCCGTATTAGCAACATTAGCAGCCGTATTAGCAACATTAGCGATATAGCTTTAGCTAGGAAAATAAACTATATTTTAAACAAAACATTGGTCACACAATGTACAATCTCTTAACTTGTAACTCCTTTTATCGTTTATAATTTAATTAAAAGTGTTTGGAATGCTGTACTTACCTCTGCATTATGGATGATAGCATTTGAGCTAGCAAGCTAGCAGAATGTGAAAATAAAGTGGGTCGACTTTAAACAAAACTTTATTAACGTGTGACGTAATAAGCAATTAATTCCTCACTTATTTATTTTCGACTATTTTAACTAAACATAGCGTCTTTTTCTTTTGTTACTAAACAAAAAATATATATTTTTAAAGATTCTCAATAATGTTCAAAATAAACCTACAAAATATAACGAAAATATATTCATTATGATCTGAAATGACTTGAAATTAAATAAAACTAAATTCATTATCATAAATAGGATACAAAAATACCACATTTTCAGAAATAATACATTTAAAAACGTTGTTTTACAATACGATACAAATATAATTGAAAAATAGGTGGAGCAGAGGATCGAATAAAAGCAGGTTAGTCACCGCGCGTCGTTTTCTTTTTATTAATCTCACAAACACCTGCTGAGTGTTTGGTCGGCTGCTCAAGCGCGGCTCGTCCTCCACCAGAGAATCCATCGATCGTCTGTAAACGTCAACCTTGGTTCTAACATCGACACAAAGAAAAACACATTGAATTGTGAAGATTATTTAAGCTTTATATCTTATAATCCTGACAAGAGCATTTAGAAGTGAATTACATTTTTATTTCACTCTGACATAACTTGACATGTAACCATTTAAAACACAAACGAGTCACACGTCAATGAAAGATGAGCTTCGTGTCGAGATATTTTCAAGAATGAACGTCAAAGACATTTCAAAACACTGCAAATAAAGTCTTCATGGAGGATGAAAACCTGAGCGACGGGTCCGAAAACAACCTGATGCTCTTCATCCTCAACGAGATGTTTGGCATTTGAGCATCAAGAGGATCACGCGGGCGAAGCAGGATCACACCCCTCCTTGTGCACACAAACACACACACACACACTAACACACACACAGTCAAGACGTTAAGCGCCTTTACTGACATCTTCTAACAGCTCGTGTCGAGTCGAGGTGCGACTATTTAATACTAATTGTGTCTTTTTTTTTCAAAGAAATATTTGACCTTTGAACTCGACTCTCGCTCCGAGTGAAGACAGTCGATCATCACGTCGGTTTATTCATGAGGAAAATAGAAAATCTCATTTAAAAAAACACCTGATGAGTTTATCAAGTCATTTAACTTGAGTACAGAGTAGTTATAACCCAGTAATTACAGAATAACAAGTCATAATGTTAAGGGAAACAAACCACTAGATTGAAAATCTTAAATTAGATTTATTTCAATAATTCACGTCATTAAACTGACATTAAAGTTTATTTAAAAAAAATTATGGAAGTAAATCAGTGACATCAGAATATTTAATGGTACATTTTTTTTATTTAAATTATATTTACTGTATCTATTTATTTTATTGTATAATTTGTATATTGAAAGTTTGGATCTAATTTCATTGAATAATTGAATTTTTAAATCGAAAATTCCTTTACACAGAGTTTAATATATATTCTAATTCCAAATTATTCCAAAATAAAGTTCCAAAAATTCCAAATTCAATATATTTAAATGTGTAGCCTTTAGAATTCACCATTTTTTGTGTAAAAAAAATAAATAATTAGTTTATTCTACCTTGAAATACATATATTATAGTTAAATTATTCAAAACAAACAAATGTAAACTTTCAATACAAAACTTATTGAATACAATGATAACAACAAAAACTAACTTTTAAATGAATAATCCAAGTGTCAACATTTGAAACGTTAAATTCAACCATATAATAAATATACATGTTTTTATACGTCTCTCAGTCTGACCTAAAAATATAATAAGCATTTTTCATATAAACTGTTTTTATTCTTCCAGGAAGTGATTCTTGTCCTGTGGGTTCTATGATCGGATCCTCTCGTCGCTCGACTCTTTGGTCTGGCAGCTAGAAAAACGGCAACAAAACCGTCCAATCAAGAAGCTGCTGCTGCTTCAAGCTCCGCCCCGATTGGCTGGAACCAGGATCACATGGCGAGTCCGGCGGAAGGAAATAGAGTCAAACCTTTGGTTGAATCTTTCAGATCGATTTCCTACAAAAGATCGTCTTTCGTTCGCTCAGGAATGATGGAAGTGTCCTTGAAACCCTCAGCGGTTCATCCTTCGCCCGTGGTTGTTGTTGCTGCGGTCGTCGGCCATGGCTTTGTCCAGCCAGTCCTGCTCCTGGTCCGACCCGGAGTCGCTGGCCTCGCTGGCGTCCGCCGCCAAAAGTCTGGAGTAGTTGATCCTGTGCTGGCGCGGGGTCTTCAGCTGCAGGAAGGGCAGGCAGGCGCACCAGACCAGCAGGACCAGCGCCACGCCCCGGAACAGCCACAGAAGTCCCACCTTGTGGGCCACGAACCCCCCGGCGAAGCTGCCCAGGCTCATGCCCAGGTGGAGGACGAGCGACTGGTAGAGTCTGCTCACGCTCCGCTCGGCCCCCGGCGTGGCGACCTCGTGGCACTGGTTCTTGACGGCCCACCAGAACGCTCCGATGCCGAAGCAGCTCAGGACCTGAGCGGGCAGCGCCGCCCAGGGGCCCCAGAGGAAGGAGTAGTAGACGGTCTGCAGGGCGAGGACGGCGGCGCCGACCGCCAGCAGCCGAGCCGAGCTGAGGAGTCGAGACACTCGAGAGGCCATCAGCGGGTAGAGGCCCTGCGCCAGCAGCCCGGCGGCCAACGACACCCCCATGTGAAGCTCCTCGCTCCCCTCGTCCTGCATCGCCCACAGCAGGAAGTTCTCGGAGGCGGAGGTCGCCATCCCGAACAGCAAGGTGGTGAGCAGGCACAGGAGGGCGCGAGGAGATCCGTGGACCAGCTGCACCGCCTTGAAGAGCCGGTTCAACTTCTCCCGCTTCTTATGCACGCCGGACGGGAGGAAGCAGGCGACGGGGAGGATGAGCGCCACCGCCGCCGAGTAGCAGAAGACGTGGACGGCGCTCCTGGGGAAGCGTCCGGCGACGTCGCACGGCAGGCGGCTCACCAGCAGCCCGGAGCCTCCGACGCCGAACGCCGCTCCGAGTAAACCCCACCAGCCGGTTCTGCTGCTCCTCACGTAGCGGTCCGACGCGTCGGCGAAATCCAGATGCTCGTAGAGGCCGTCGTCCGCCGTCCACTCCAGCGGCGCCGACACCAGCTCCCACGCGGACACGATGATCAGAACCAAGAAGAAGATCTGATCTTTGGCGTCCATCTTCTTCAGTTTGGACAAGAAGTCCAGCGGTCCTTTCAGCTCCTTCTGCTTGACGTTCTCGTAGAAGGTGGACCTCCTCTTCCTCGCCGGGGACCCGGAGACGGCAGCCGTCGGGATGAGGACCTCAAACCCTTCGTCTGAACCGGACCGGTTCTGCTGAGGTGGAGATTTCACCGTCAGGTTGTCGGCGAGCGCCGGGGACGTGAACATGGCGGCGGCAGATTTGGTGGTGACGAGCAGATCGTCTCCGGTCGCGCCTTTCAAGACGGACGCGTTGCAGAACCGGAGCTGGGCGTCGACGTCGACGGGAGGCAGAAGCACCAGGATCAGAACCGCCAGAGCCGAGGCCACGACGGAGGCGTTGATCACCAGCCGCCGCTTGTTGTAGAGCTCGGCCAGCAGGCTGGAGGCCGGACGCCAGACCACGGCGATGAGATGCCTGGTTCCCATGACGATGCCCGCCATGGCGGCGGTCATGCCCAGCTGGCGGAAGTAGAGCGTGAGGAAGGGCATCAGGCAGGCGTTGGCGCACGAGCACAGGAAGTTGAAGACGCCGGCCAGAGCCAGAGTCCTGCTGACGTCGATCTGTTGGTTCCACCTCATGGTCCTTGAAGGTCCTGAGAAGGAAGCAAAGACACGAACTTTAACACGACGAAGATGATTCGCAAAAGAAGGTTTTACGACGTCGACGTGTTTGGTTCAAACGTGCGTCAAAGGTTTGGCTCTTTGTTCTGAACTGAACCCGTTTGTCGAGCGGCTTTAAAGAAAAGGTCAATAAACGAAACCTTGTTTGTTTTTCTACTTTCTTGACCCACACAAGGCACAAAAACATGTTACCACTTTATGGAAGAATTAAACCACATTTAGTCTCGAATTCAACGTGTTTACGGTGATTTTTATCATTAATATTATCTGTATTTCACAGACATTCAAAGCAACCTTCAAAACAAAGGATTAAATATTGACATTGTTTCACATTAAACATGTTTGTTGTCAATTTAGATCATCTTGTTAATGATAAACATTATCTTTCATCTTTATTAGATTTTTTCACATGTAAACAAGTTAATTTAAACGTTATTTATTTTTGAATTCTTATCGTAAACTACTGAAAACTTTAATCACTCATCTGACTTGACATTGACAAAATCATATCTTTATCAACTTTCACTTAAATACTTTAATTATTTCTTTAAAATATTAACGTAAGTTTACGTTTCATTGTCATTTAAATTGTTATTTTATGAATCAAATAATTTCTACTTTCATTTTACTTGTAAAACCTATTGTTAGTTGAATATAAAACAAGTAATTTTATAGTTTAAAAAAGAATGGAAACGTGCACGCGCGCGCCTCACCTGTCTTAATCCACGTCACGTCTTCTCAGCGACACACGGTTCAGCTCCTGCTCAGGTGTTCTCGGGAGGAAACTTCTCGTCATAATCCAGCGATGAGAGTTTGCTTGACTTGAGCTTCTACTGTAAACATTTGTTCACCTTCTGCGTCAAACACCTGTCGCTCTCTCCGCGATGACGTCACGCCAACAGCGCCCGAGGTCGCAGCGCCCCCTGATGACCCGGATGTTGACCCGCTTCTTAGTTTAATGTTATTAAAAGATAATCTGCGTTTTTATCAAGTATATTAACGAGGTGATTCAATATGTAAGTTTCAGTGACACTAGAGTATTTCATTTAACATTTGACATACTTTTTTAAATGTGATTTATTTCGGGTTTTTTCAATAATTGAATGTTAAATATCGAATATTTATCAAAATTACAGCATTTTCCACGCAAACTTTCACATTCTAATTCAAATAATTTCAAAATACATTCTCTAGAGTCGATATTTTTCCATTCGTAGTCTTTTGAATTCAATCTAAAAATGTTTGTTCAGTTCAATGTTTAAAAAAAACGATTTAAATTAAAAAAGTCTATTTTGACTAAACTTATAATGAGAAAAAACACAATATTATTATTGCTACGGTGGCTCAGATGTTTATGACAAATTTCCGAACGTTGAAACCAATTTTTATCTTTTCCTGAAACAAACGTACAACTTCCTGAAACAATTTACAAATTTCAGAGTTTGTGAATTTGTTTTGGACTTCTGGGCCACCGTAGATAGCACTTCTATACATCCATCATTTAAGAAATTAGACAAATAGTTATTTAACGCATATTTTTATAAAATTATTGATGACATGTTTGTTCTTAGGAGATCATTTAAAACAATTAAAAACTCTGCAGCGAGAATTCTGAGCCGCTCTAGTAGAAGAACTCACATTTCTCCGTACTGTTTTGATTGTTTAAGCGCTTTGTGACCCTGGTCTGGAAAAGCGCTACAAATATAAATGACTTACTTACTCCACCCATGAGAAGTTTCAGTCTGGCTTCCGTAAACATCTACGGAGACATCTTTATTGAAAGTGACATCATGATGTCGGCTGACTCTGGTAAATCCACTGTTCTGGTTCTCTTGGATCTGTCGTCAGCCTTTGACACAGTTGAACCAGATCCTGCTGAGAAGACTGAGGGATGAAGACTGTCTGGGTCTGTGTTAGAATGGTTCTCATCTTACCTTTCTGGGCGCAGTTTTAGTGTATCTGTCAATCAAATGAGGTCTGAATCGGCAGATCTGTTGTGTGGAGTCCCTCAAGGTTCTGTTCTGGGTCCTTTATTGTTTTTGCTGTACTTGATTCCCCTCGGTAAAATCATTCAGAGATTTCCAGATGTTTCTTATCACATGTTTGCTGATGACATCCAGCTCTACTGCTCTGTTGATCCAACTGAGCCCCAGAGGCTGAACTTAGTCAATTGTTGCTAGAAATCAAACAATCAGTGAAAACACTTTGAAGCTAAATGTGGACAAAACTGAATCTCTGGTGATTGTTGATGATAAGATTCCAGGGTTGAGTCAGTACTTGGGTGACTTAGGTCAGTCTGTCAAACTGAGCCTGAGAAACCTGGGTGTTGTATTTGATAAAGACATGTCTCTTGTTCAACACTGAAGAAAACTGACCAGAAACTGTTTCCTTCAACAGAGAAAAATCTCTAAACTTAGGAAAATGTTGTCGGAACATGATCTGGATCTTATAATCCATGCGTTTGTTTCTTCTCGTCTGGACTATTGTAACAGTTTGTTTTCATGTCTTAACAAGAAGGATCTTCTCGCCTGCAGTTCATACAAAACTCAAAAGAATTCTGAGCCGCTCTAGTAGAAGAACTCACATTTCTCCTTAAAACTCTTCACTGGCTTCCAGTTTCTTTCAGGATCAACTTTAAAATTCTGGTTCTTACTTTCAGATCTATTCATGGTCAGGCTCCTCCTTACATCACTGATCTGATCCAGCCTTACACCCCAGCTCGGGCTCTGAGGTCTGTGGATCAGAATCTACTTATGGTTCCACGCACACGACTCAGGACCAGAGGAGAGAAATCCTTCCAGACTGTTGCTCCTAAGCTTTGGAACGATCTTCTCTCTCTTTGCTCTTGATGATCTACTGACTCCTTCAAGAAACATCTGTGTTTGATGATCTACTGACTCCTTCAAGAAACATCTGTGTTTGATGATCTACTGACTCCTTCAAGAAACATCTGTGTTTGATGATCTACTGACTCCTTCAAGAAACATCTGTGTTTGATGATCTACTGACTCCTTCAAGAAACATCTGTGTTTGATGATCTACTGACTCCTTCAAGAAACATGTGTGTTTGATGATCTACTGACTCCTTCAAGAAACATCTGTGTTTGATGATCTACTGACTCCTTCAAGAAACATGTGTGTTTGATGATCTACTGACTCCTTCAAGAAACATCTGTGTTTGATGATCTACTGACTCCTTCAAGAAACATCTGTGTTTGATGATCTACTGACTCTTTCAAGAAACATGTGTGTTTGATGATCTACTGACTCCTTCAAGAAACATGTGTGTTTGATGATCTACTGACTCCTTCAAGAAACATCTGTGTTTGATGATCTACTGACTCCTTCAAGAAACATCTGTGTTTGATGATCTACTGACTCCTTCAAGAAACATCTGTGTTTGATGATCTACTGACTCCTTCAAGAAACATCTGTGTTTGATGATCTACTGACTCCTTCAAGAAACATCTGTGTTTGATGATCTACTGACTCCTTCAAGAAACATCTTAAGACGTTTCTATTTGTTCAGGCTTTTCCTTGAATTTCTCGAACTCCTGTGTTGTTCTCAGTATTATCTTGATCTTTAAAGTATGTACTTTTTTGAGTATTGTTTTGATTGTTAAAGCGCTTTGTGACCCTGGTCTGGAAAAGCTCTATATAAATATAAATTACTTACTTACTTACTTACTTACTATTAAATCATTATTTCACGTGTTAACTTTCGCGACATCGATTGAGAAATTGACGACCTTCTTGTAAAATTGCTCAAATAAATTCAGATTGAACGGATGAATCACGATCATTTATTCCAAAGACAGTTCTACTGCGAGTACCTGTGGACTGTTTATTTTCATATGTATTTGTAAGTATTATTGAAGGGCTGCGAGTCATAAATCCACGTGGAATCATAAATAAATAAAACTGCAGTTGAAGGATCAAGGATCATGGGTGTGAGGCGGAGAAGGAGGCGATGGGGAGGCAGAGCAGCGAGCAGTAGGACGGGTGGAGAGGCTGGACCTGACCCGGCGAGGGCGGGAAGGACTTCCAGTCGGAGCCACTTCCTGGTTTGGAGCACAAGGACACCTGGAGCCTGAGAGAGAGACAACGCTTTCACACCAACATCTCCTGGATCTCGGGGTCATCTGACTGACCTGGTCACGCCCTGGATGATCTTCTTCTGGTCCTGGTCCAGACACACGGCGAAGGTGGTTCCGTCGGCCGAGGCTTCCACCTCCACTGTGTCGACCTTCACCTCCGACACCAGGAGCTGCTGCCGAGAGACGGTGAAGATACTGGAGTCTGAAGGAGCTGAAGTTCTCACCTCGTTGTTGCTCTTCTTGACCTTGTGGCTCGACTTCTTCACCGCCTCAGTCGTCGTCAGCAGCAAGATCTCGCTCCTGGAGTCGACGCCTGGTTTCAAGTATTGATAGATTTGTATCAATTGAATTGATTGATTAGAGTGAAATGAATTTGAACTTGTTTGTATTTCAGGTTGAATCTCTTGTTTAGAATGAAGAGTTTGATCTTGTTATTTGAATTATTCAAACATAAAATGATCTAAATTCAATATTTTTCATTCAGTCTTTGAAATTCAACATAAAAACGCCACCAGACAATACTAGACGAGCACCGAGCTACTTCATCATCTACTTGATCGAGTAGCTCGGTGCTCTGTTGCTCATGTCTGGTGGCGTTTTTATGTTGAATTTCAAAGGCTAGAAATAAAAGACTATTGAATTTTAAAAAAAGTTTTTTTTAATGATTTTTAATAAGAATATCAAACTGTACGTGTAAAAAAAAGTATTCCTTCAAAAATAAATGTTTTCATTAAATTATTATCTTTTTTAAATACAAATTCAACATTTTCAAATAAAATAAATATTGGATCCAATTCTTTAAAAAGGTTGATTTTTTTTTCCTTTTTTTCTCACACGTAGAGTTTGATATTCTAATATTAATTATTCAAAAACATATGTTCTAAATTCTCTATTTTTTATTGCTAGCCTTTAAATTCAACATAAAAATATCTGTATAATAAAGTCACCAGACAGCACTGAACGAGCACCGAGCGTCTGGATGAAGGTTGTTGACATTTTTATATAGAATTGAAAAAGGATAGAAATTCAAATACATTGAATTAATTATCGGAATAAAAAGATCAAACTCTATGTGAAAAATCATTAATTAAAAAAATATACCAATTTATTTTTTATTTATTATTTATTATTTATAACTAATAAATTCAAAATTAAAATATACAGTTACTGGATTAAATTATTTTCAAGTTTTCAATATAAAAATGACTGAATTAAATTCATGGAATAATAAAGAATTGAATAATACAATCATTTGTTAAATTGTTTCAATATTCAATACATGTAAGTAAGTAAGTTAGTAATTTATATTTATAGAGCTTTTCCAGACCAGGGTCACAAAGCGCTTAAACAATCAAAACAATACTCAATAAAGTATATATTTTAAGGTCAAGATAACACTGATAACAACACAGGAGTTCCTTTCTGCCTCTTGGACGTGAGGCGAAGGTTTCCTGAGCTTCTCACCGAGTTGCTCTGGTTTCCTGCAGGCTTTGAACAGGTTGATGGACGAACATGTCGTCTCCGTCTGCGTCCACTGCGTCCTCCCGCTGATGAACACCTTGTTGAAGGCCACGCTGAGGTTCAGGGGTACGCCCGCGTGGTCGAGTCCCAGCCTCTTGCCGGCGGCGCCTGCAGGCGACACGTGGTATTACAACGAGGCCGGTGGTGGCGGCGGCGGCTCGGACTCACCCATGGCCTTGATGGCTCTGGTGGCGGCCGTGTGTCCGAGCTCCACCGAGTGCACGAACACCTCGCTCCTCCTCTCGCCGCCCGCCAGCGTCAACTGTGGGTCAAAGTTCACGAGGTCAAGTCGCTTTATTCAGAAACCGGTGAACTTGAGCCGCTGACCTCGGCGCGGTAGAGCTGGACCAGGACCTGGTGATCCGCCAGTCGACAGTAGTAGAGGACCAGGTCGGCCAGGAGGGGGACGTTGGAGCTGCTGTTGGAGACGTCTTTGCAGGACGTCTGGAGACGAGAGTCACGTTCAGACACGACTAATGGAACCGAGACGATGAATCGGATCTTTCTGTTCTTCACATTTCAACTCCCGGCTCGACCCACCTGACAGAGGAGCTCGGAGGAGAGCCCGAGAAGACTCAGGATGTTCCGCTCGTACCAGGGGTCCATCTCCGCCAACATCTTGGCGATGTCTGTGGTGTGGTCCAGCTGTGACTCCTGTCTCGGACAAACGTCTTTAGGGCGTCAAACTTGAAGACCTTCATTCAACTCACCGTGGCAGGTTTGTCCGCACGTCCTCGCAAGGCTTCAACTCTCCTGCACGGGATGAAGTAGAAGTGGAGTCTGCAGGTCTTCGTGAGGCTCTTGTGTTGGCGCTCCTTCCTCTGAAGGTCACTGTACGCCCTCGCCAGCCGACCCACCTCCCGGTCACCCCCGAAGACCACCACGCGCACGTGCGTGACCAGGTCCGCCTCCACGTAGCTCAGGATCGGCCGTCTTCGCAAACAGACGTGCTTCTTGGGCACCAGGTTCTCCGTCGTGGGTTTGGGTTCCGGCGATTTGGTTTTGGACGAGTCGTTCTTAAAGCCCAGACTGTGGACCCGGCGACACATCTTTGGACTGCGAGTCGGCCTGAAGCTCAGCAAGCGCTCGACGCCCAGGAGGGATTTGGATTTCTTCTTGGGCTTCTTCCGTTCCTTCGCTTGGACGTCGTCCTCCAAGTCCTCGCCGAAGTCGCTTTCCACGCCAGAAGACGCCGACAGGGCGGAGCAGCTGGAGGACGCGGAGACGGTGGAGAGCATGGAGTCCCGAGAGGAGCCCGACGCTGTGGAGATGCGGTGGTTCTGAAGATCTTGGAGAACTTCACTCTCCTCAAGCTCCAGGCTGTCGTTGTTACCGCCGTCGTCGTAAACTTCCACATTGACGAAACATTCCGGCGCCGGGTCCAGATCCTCTTGTCTTGAGAGGACGCTGTGGAGAACGTCTGGATGAAGAGCAGAGAAGACGTGGCGTTAGAATCGTGACAAATACTCAATTGAAGACAGTTTTAACAGGTTTACCGAAGTTGTCGTTATCCCAGCAGCACATGTGGTATTTGGGGAAGGGCAACGGGAACGACTTCACAGGAGTTGAGGACGTTGGAGGACCTGGGAAGACGAAGGTGATACAGATCATTACGACGTCAACATCAACAGCTCGGGACGTGTAGGTTCTCCTTCATCCAGGTCGTTGTTATCTGTGGGGTTCCGAAGCCATGGAAGTGAACGCAGTAGCGTTGAGGAACAGTTCCAAGGAGCTGAGCTGAAGACCTTCTCTTGCTGACCCTCACTACACCTGCCAAACAAATGGGTTTCCACGACCCACCCATTGATCTTCTCCCGTTTGTACTCCTAGCAAGCATCTCCTCGAACTGAAGAAAGTTCTGGGATGGGAGGTGAAGAAGGTTTTCCCAGCTACTCAGGCCACTCTCTTCAGAACCCCCTGGCTAACGTCCGAAACCTCTGAACCCTTTGAAACGACCACCAGAGACCATCGTGAAGTCCGTCCTTTATATACCTCTGGGACCACTGTCTGGGCTGCTGTCGTCAAGGCCACCTCTGATCTTCTCCATACTCTCCAGGAGTTCTTCTCTGGCCCGGTCGAAGTCCGCCGTGGCCGCAGCCTTCTCCATGATCCCAGTGACCGTCTCCAAGACCTCCTGCAGATCTTGGGTTTCCCTCCTCTGGAGAACATCTGACGTTCACTCTAAGACTCAAGGACGTGGGCGGAAGGAAGACGAACCTGCAGGGCGGCGTGAAGCGAGCGGAGATCTGGTGTGGTGCCCATGGCGGCCTGCAGGGCGTGTAGGATGAGGGTGACGGTGATGTCGCGGGGCGACTGTTGCGAGCGACTCATCTGCTCACAGACCGACCGGACCTCTGGGGAGACGTCCTCGTCCGGGCTCAGGAGCAGGACGGTCCTACGGAGCAAGAACCAAGGAGAATCTTCGACGTCTTCGATGCTATGGTAGGTGAACTTACATGGTCTTCGAGCCGACGGCATCGGAGGAGATGCCGTGCTCCGTGCGCACCAGCCTCTGGAAGGAGATTCCTGCAACGAGGGTGAGTTGAATGGATGCCGGCGAGGAGACAGAAGGAAGTACCTGGAGCGCGGAGCTCCTGGTGGATGAGGGTCAGCAGGCGTCTGCTGGCCGAGCAACACGGGTCCGGCCAGGAGAGGAATCTGTGGAACAGCTCGTAGGATTCCTCCAGCACGGCGAAGCACGGAGTCAAGTACGGAACCTGCGACCAAACCAGAGTCACAAGGAGAGTTTTTCCAAACAGGAGTGAATGAAGCAGAGTTTTAAAGTATTGTTTCATTTGAAGCATTTAATTCTTTTTTAATTAAAGAAATGTTTTGCATTATTTTATTGAAAATATTTTTTTCTTTTGAAGCAAGTTTTTTTTTAATTAAGCAACTTTTATTATTATTGAATTTTCTTACATTAAATCTTTGCTGGATGTTAGAATCTCTTGTTACTGAAAATATTTCTTTTAAATTAAAGAAACTTTTTACCAAAGCATTTTTAATGAAGCATCTATTTTCCATCAATATATTTATTTTTATTAGTTCTTGTTGTTTTTTTTAATCGAAGGGACTTTTCTTTTTTTAAGCGTCTGTTTAATAAAAATATATATTTATATTCAAACTTTTTTTTTATCAAAGCATTTATTTTTTAAACAAACCATCTTTTTAATTGTATTTAATCTTTATTTATTATTTATTATTTAGTTTGCTTTTTATGATTGAAGTAACTTTTTTTTAAGCATTTTTTATTGAAAATATTTATTTTCGATTGACGCAACTTTATCTTTATTAAAGCAACCTTTTATATATTAAATCAACCTTTTTTATATTAAATCAACCTTTTTTATATTAAATCAACCTTTTTTATATTAAATCAACCTTTTATATATTAAATCAACCTTTTAT
>NC_141832.1:1564263-1671763 GCF_982586985.1 Callionymus lyra | reverse complement strand
CTCCAGAGATGAAATGACGAGATAGGATCTCGTAAAAAAAAAAGCATGCGAGTCGACGTTGTTCGTCATTCTCAGGTGGATCCAGAAACAACGTTGGACAGGAAGATTCTTTCTTACCCGAGACCGACACCATCACAGACGCTTCACGGCCGAGGAGGGAAACCATCGAGAGACCACATCCTCCCGAGTGCGTCTTCAGAGTGAGGAGATGTGTGTTGAAAACAGGAACTGAAAGAGTTCAGGGGGGCAGGAGGAAGATGGTTGAACCAGTGCAGGAGGAGACTTCTGAAGGGTTTGGAGCTTCAACTGCAGACGACTTTACGGTGTGATTCCTCTGAAGTCCAATAAAGCTTCTCCATCTCTGACATCGCTTTATGTTTTATTTTGGCATTAAATTGTCTCTGCAGACATGACAAAAGTGTGAAAATGTTTTCTCTGGGATCTTTAGATAGATGGATAGATAGATAGATAGATAGATAGATGGATAGATGGATGGATGGATAGATGGATAGATGGATAGATAGATAGATAGATAGATAGATAGATAGATAGATAGATAGATAGATAGATAGATAGATAGATAGATAGATAGATAGATAGATAGATAGATAGATAGATAGATAGATAGATAGATAGAAAAGTGGATTTTTTTAGGTGAAATACAGAGATCATTAGCATAAATTCAGGCTCAAACATTGAAATAACTGTATCAAAATTCGACTTCCTGTTTAGTTGGTATATTCTGTTCGGCCCGTGACTTTTAGACCGGTTAAAAAAAACTTGTGAGATTAATTTTGACACCTGTGATATAAATAAATATGTGCGAATGTAAACTTTAAGACTAATAAATATTATGGGAAGTTAAATAATCATATCAAGATGAAAAAAAGGAAGTTATTATATGTTTGAGATCGTGTATATTCACAAAAAAACAGGATAAAAAGATCACGTTTTCAGAAACATATTGGGTTCGATCAAAAATAAATGACGTTGAAAAGAAAACAAACGTATTTAATAAATACTTGGAAGAATGTAAACTGGATGGATTGATGAATGTAAAACGTCCAGACAGACATATATCAAACTGTAAAAAGTTTACGTTCTTTCGTTCATGACTTGGATCAAGAGATCGTTTCGTCGTCGCTTCTCCCTCCAGTGGCCACAGGAGGCGCTGAGCTGTTATTCGGCTCCTCTCGCCTTTATTCGGGTTTTCTCGGCCGCTAACGGTCGATGTGTTCAAATCTGCTGCTGTGTGAAGAAAGGAAGGAGAGGAGAGGCACCTGGACGTCAAGAACCGGCACGCACACTCTCCGAGCGGAATGACGGTGTTGCAGGAACCCGTCCAGGTAGCAGCACTTCGTTTGTTCGGTGACACCCGCCTGGAGCCGAGATATAGTCGGCGGGGTTGCCCGGGTGCTAGCGGCCTGATCCGCACTCACAGCAGGCCGCAGCCGCAGACAAGTTATGCTAACTCCGGAGCTAGCACCGGGTCGCCAACGAACCGCCTGTCATCCGACGCCGAGCTTCTATTTGCGCGTTCGATCACGCGCTTATGTCGACGTGCTTATTTTAAGGCTTATCCGCGATGTCGTGTTTCACGAGCGACTTAAACGTCCGCCTGACGGCGTCAGACCACCGCTGGCGTATGCTAACAACATTAGCATGTGGCTAGTGGCGATCAACACTGGGGGGGAAACCGATTGAACGCCTACTTTTGAGTGGAACTGTCGTGGGTTTGAGACTTCTCCATGTGTGTCCAGGCTGCAGTGTGGCAGGCTCTGAACCATTACGCCTTCTTGGATGCAGTTTTCCTCGCAGAGAGACTTTATGCTGAAGGTAGATGCCTGCTATTGGATTGACCTTTAACCTCTCGTTGTCACAGATGATGTGAAGTCTGACTGAAATGTTTTGTTTTTTTTTACTCCGTGCCAGTGCGATCCGAGGAGGCTCTCTACCTGTTGGCCACCTGCTACTATCGCTCAGGAAAACCGTACAAGGCGTATCGTCTTCTCAAGTCCCACAGCTGCTCCGCACCTCAAGTCCGCTTCCTGTTGGCGAAATGCTGCGTTGACCTCAGCAAGTAAGTGTCCTTGTGGCCGGGACGCGCCGCGGCGCTGACGTCTGCCGCTCCGTGTCGCAGGTTGGCCGAGGGCGAGCAGGTCCTGGTCGGCGGCGTGTTGAACAAACAGAAGAGTCAAGATGACATCATCACGGAATTCGGGGACTCGGCGTCCTTCACCCTGTCTTTACTGGGACACATCTACTGGTAGACGCCGCACGCCTCCGTGGACCGGCGGGAACTTCAACTCTTTCTCTCTCCGCACAGCAAAACGGATCGTGTCGCTAAAGGGGCTGAATGTTTCCAGATGAGTCTGACTCTCAACCCGTTGTCGTGGTCGCCCTTCCAGAACCTCTGTCTCCTCGGTAACGCCCGCCTCCTGTCTTAGTTTTTCTCGGGGCGACCCCGTTGACTCGCGTGTCTTCCAGGGGAGAAGCCGGACCCAGAACAAGTCTTCAGGCTGACGTCGTTTCAGAATTCAGTTGTAGCCCCGCTTTCGTCGACCATCAGCCCGGCCCAGAACCCGTCCCACCGCCTGGACACGGCTCTGATGGAGACGCCACAGGACACGCTGGTACGTAGACGCCCCCCCTGCTGCCATCTTGTCTATGTACCTAGTCCCACCCATGTCTCTGTTCGACCTCCAGGAGTTGAATCGTTTAAATTTAGAATCGTCGAATGGAAAACTGACGTCGGATTTGTCGGTTTCCTACATCGACTCGACGCTAATCTCCCCCGAGACCGGCTCGCTGTTGGGCAACACGGTCTCCATCGCCACCGCCGGCTCCCTCTTGTCTAAACAGAACAAGCCTAAGAGTGGCCGGAGCCTACTGGGGGGACCCACCGCACTGAGCCCCCTGACACCCAGGTGTGTGAGCGTCAATACACCAGAAAGTGTGATGGTATCAGAAAAAAAACTTTCCTGCTGATGTGTGCAGTTTTGGCATCCTGCCCCTGGAGCCGAGCCCCGGAGACCCCTCGTACCTGCAGAACTACACGGCTTCCATAGAAGCACAAACCACGGCCCCCAACAAGAAGGTACCTGTGACGCCGTGACGTGACGAGACGGGATGCTAACGTTTCTCTCGCCCTCTCAGTCCGTGTCCCGCATCAGTCAGTCCAAGTCTGTCTTCAGTCAGAGTGGGAACAGCAGAGACCTGCTGCCGATCCCCTTCAACCCCTCACAGAGCTCCGCCCCCCACACCAGGTACGAGCAACACACTCGGATGATGGCAGTGATGTAAACATGAAGAAATGTCACGTATGCAACACTAGGGACGTCAGAAACGTATGTATCACAATATCATTTTTCAGGATACCATATTGATAGTTCGTCCACTAGATGGCAGCATTGATTACGTCGTATGCTAAAGGAACAGTTAATAAGTCCCGCGAGATCCAGACCATGACTAAGGACGAGAGGATACAGTGACTCCAGCCGCTTTTAAAGATGATGTTTGGACTTATTTTTGTTTAATGAAAGCAGTTACAACTTCGTCAAGAGTCATGTGGTCTGTAAATACTACAACACCAGAGTCAAGTACTGGACAATACTACACATATATACTTGTTACTACACTATCACAACACCAGAGTCAAGTACTGGACAATACTACACATATATACTTGTTACTACACTATCACAACACCAGAGTCAAGTACTGGACAATACTACACATAGATACTTGTTACTACACTATCACAACACCAGAGTCAAGTACTGGACAATACTACACATTATACTTGCTGCAAATTAACAATCTTAGAGAAAACTATTTTGCTTTAAAACTTTTTAAACCTTAAAGTCTGCAGACGTGTGTCCTAATGTTTTGGGGTCTCTCTCTCAGCGGCTCCCCTCAAGTCCTTAGTCCCAGTATGTCTGGTCCCCCGAATGTTCAGCCTCGAAGGAGCTCCAGACTATTCACTAGTGCCAGTTCAACTGCCAAGGTGAGGGTTTTGAATGTTCCTCCGTCTCTTGACCCCGAGGACCAACCGTCCGTCTCTCTTCCAGGAGAACAGCAAGAAACTAAAGATGAAGTTTCCCACGAAGATCCCCAACAGAAAAACAAAATGTAAATCGGCAAAAACATCAAACACGGGGAATCTAAACGAGAGCCTCGACATCCTGAGACTGGACCCGAGTCTGGGTCTGTCCGACGCCAAGATCCCTCAGTACCAGCGAGCGGTGGCAGGTGCGTGGCCACACAGGGGTTGTGTGGTTGTGGGGCGGTCTAAACACCAGGTTGTGCGTTCGCAGACAGCGTCATGGTTCTGTTCCGGGAGCTGGGCCGAGGCTACCAGGCGCTCTGTTCCTACAACTGTCGGGAGGCCATCAACATCCTCACCTCTCTGCCCCCCCAACACTACAACACCGGCTGGGTGCTCACGCACATCGGGCGGGCGTACTTCGAGCTGGCCGAGTACACACAGGTACACACACACACGCACACACACACACGCACACACACACGTGACTGTGACCTGACCTCCCGTCTCGGTTCCAGGCCGAGCGCATGTTCAGCGAGGTGCGCAGGATCGAGTCGTACCGGGTGGAGGGGATGGAGATCTACTCCACGACACTGTGGCACCTGCAGAAGGACGTGGCCTTGTCCGCGCTCTCCAAGGACCTGACGGACATGGACAAGAACTGTCCGGAGGTGAGTCGCGCCGCAGAAGATATGACGAGGATTAGCGTCAGAAATGTTACATGTTGCTGCTTTAATGTCCGATCATGTCAGCCCTGAAGACAAACACTTGTTGAATAAACTATTTTGTGTGCGCTCTGCCCTCGAGCAAGGTCAGTCTGTCTCACTCCCAGGCCAGACGGCAGGCTTGCACACACTCATAGAACCGAGGTTACCTACAAGTAACTACGAGCTTCTTTTCTTCTGTCTTCAGACCTGGTGTGTTGCAGGGAACTGCTTCAGCCTGCAGAGGGAGCACGACATCGCTATCAAGTTCTTTCAACGAGCCATTCAGGTCAGAGTTGTGACGTTGCCATGGTTACCACTGTGGCTGTTTATATGTCGCGTCCCCGCGATTATGTTGTTTGTACAAACAAGTAAATACTTTCTTAATTAAAACTCAATGTTTGTTGGGTTCTTTATCAGGTTTATGTATTGTCAAGAAATATAGAAACGATACATGTCATGATACGATTATATTTCATAGTGTAGTAACAAGTATATATGTGTAGTATTGTCCAGTACTTGACTCTGGTGTTGTGATAGTGTAGTAACAAGTATATATGTGTAGTATTGTCCAGTACTTGACTCTGGTGTTGTGATAGTGTAGTAACAAGGATATATGTTTAGTATTGTCCAGTACTTGACTCTGGTGTTGTGATAGTGTAGTAACAAGTATATATGTGTAGTATTGTCCAGTACTTGACTCTGGTGTTGTGATAGTGTAGTAACAAGTATATATGTGTAGTATTGTCCAGTACTTGACTCTGGTGTTGTGATAGTGTAGTAACAAGTATATATGTGTAGTATTGTCCAGTACTTGACTCTGGTGTTGTGATAGTGTAGTAACAAGTATATATGTGTAGTATTGTCCAGTACTTGACTCTGGTGTTGTGATAGTGTAGTAACAAGTATATCTGTGTAGTATTGTCCAGTACTTGACTCTGGTGTTGTGATACTGTAGTAACAAGTATATACGTGTAGTATTGTCCAGTACTTGACTCTGGTGTTGTGATAGTGTAGTAACGAGGATATACTGTATGTGTAGTATTGTGCAGTACTTTACTCTGGTGTTGTGATAGTGTAGTAACAAGTATATATATGTAGTATTGTCCAGTACTTGACTCTGGTGTTGTGATAGTGTAGTAACAAGTATATATATGTAGTATTGTCCAGTACTTGACTCTGGTGTTGTGATAGTGTAGTAACACGTATATATGTGTAGTATTGTCCAGTACTTGACTCTGGTGTTGTGATACTGTAGTAACAAGTATATACGTGTAGTATTGTCCAGTACTTGACTCTGGTGTTGTGATAGTGTAGTAACGAGGATATACTGTATGTGTAGTATTGTGCAGTACTTTACTCTGGTGTTGTGATAGTGTAGTAACAAGTATATATATGTAGTATTGTCCAGTACTTGACTCTGGTGTTGTGATAGTGTAGTAACAAGTATATATATGTAGTATTGTCCAGTACTTGACTCTGGTGTTGTGATAGTGTAGTAACAAGTATATATATGTAGTATTGTCCAGTACTTGACTCTGGTGTTGTGATAGTGTAGTAACAAGTATATATATGTAGTATTGTCCAGTACTTGACTCTGGTGTTGTGATAGTGTAGTAACACGTATATATGTGTAGTATTGTCCAGTACTTGACTCTGGTGTTGTGATAGTGTAGTAACAAGTATATATATGTAGTATTGTCCAGTACTTGACTCTGGTGTTGTGATAGTGTAGTAACAAGTATATATGTGTAGTATTGTCCAGTACTTGACTCTGGTGTTGTGATAGTGTAGTAACAAGTATACATGTGTAGTATTGTCCAGTACTTGACTCTGGTGTTGTGATAGTGTAGTAACAAGTATATATGTGTAGTATTGTCCAGTACTTGACTCTGGTGTTGTGATAGTGTAGTAACAAGTATACATGTGTAGTATTGTCCAGTACTTGACTCTGGTGTTGTGATAGTGTAGTAACACGTATACATGTGTAGTATTGTCCAGTACTTGACTCTGGTGTTGTGATAGTGTAGTAACAAGTATACATGTGTAGTATTGTCCAGTACTTGACTCTGGTGTTATGATAGTGTAGTAACAAGTATACATGTGTAGTATTGTCCAGTACTTGACTCTGGTGTTTCATTTGTTTTCAAACCAAAATATGTCCGAACATCAGCTTTAAAAGCTGCTGGAGTCACTGTATCCTCTCGTCCTCAGTCATCATTCTTTCTTTAGCTGTGGAGGACGTAATGCTGCCATCTTGCTACGGGAAGTTTACTTGCAACAAATGCCGTGAATGTTTGCACGTTAATTGTAAATAAAAATAATCAATGATTTTATACAATCTTTATTGGAATATAAACCATACAATAGCTATGATAACCGTGTTCAAGGCCAAAACGATGATGCTTGACATTGATGTAATATTTACCTACAACCTCCAGGTGGACCCGGGGTTCGCGTACGCCTACACCCTGCTGGGGCACGAGTTCGTCCTGACGGAGGAGCTGGACCGAGCGCTCGCCTGCTTCCGCAACGCCATCCGCGTCAACAACCGGCACTACAACGCCTGGTGAGTCTCCACGGTAACGGCGGCGAGTCCCCGCGTCAACTGTGGCACCTGCGCAGGTACGGACTGGGGATGATCTACTACAAGCAGGAGAAGTTCAACCTGGCCGAGATCCACTTCAAGAAGGCCCTGAGCATCAACCCGCAGAGCTCCGTCCTGCTCTGTCACATCGGCGTGGTGCGTGTGCGGCGGCGTCCGTCGCGAGGCGGTCATGTGACGGTCATGTGACGGTCATGTGACGGTCATGTGACGGTCATGTGACGGTCATGTGACGGTCATGTGACGGTCATGTGACGGTCATGTGACGGTCATGTGACGGTCATGTGACCTGTGTTCCGTCCGCAGGTCCAGCACGCCTTGAAGAAGTCCGACGCCGCCTTAGAAACCCTCAACAAAGCCATCGGCATCGACCCCAAGAACCCCCTCTGCAAGTTCCACCGGGCGTCCATCCTGTTCGCCAACGACAAGTACAAGGTGAGCGTTTGACCTCCGGGTGACCCCGAGGTTCTCTGATGACTGCGCCGCACAAACGACGAGACTCAAGTCTCCAGTTCACTGTAGCTCATAGATATGTTATATATATGTTATACATATGTTATAGTTATGTTATACATATGTTATAGATATGTTATAGATATGTTATATATATGTTATACATATATTATAGTTATGTTATACATATGTTATACATATGTTATACATATATTATAGTTATGTTATACATATGTTATACATATGTTATACATATGTTATAGATATGTTATAGTTATGTTATAGATATGTTATAGATATGTTATAGTTATGTTATAGTTATGTTATAGATATGCTATAGTTATGTTATAGATATGCTATAGATATGCTATAGTTGTGTTATAGTTATGTTATAGATATGTTATAGTTATGTTATAGTTATGTTATAGATATGCTATAGATATGCTATAGTTGTGTTATAGTTATGTTATAGATATGTTATAGTTATGTTATAGTTATGTTATAGATATGCTATAGTTATGTTATAGATATGCTATAGATATGCTATAGTTGTGTTATAGTTATGTTATAGATATGTTATAGTTATGTTATAGTTATGTTATAGATATGCTATAGTTATGTTATAGATATGCTATAGATATGCTATAGTTGTGTTATAGTTATGTTATAGATATGCTATAGTTATGTTATAGATATGCTATAGATATGCTATAGTTGTGTTATAGTTATGTTATAGATATGTTATAGTTATGTTATAGATATGCTATAGTTATGTTATAGATATGCTATAGTTGTGTTATAGTTATGTTATAGATATGCTATAGTTATGTTATAGATATGCTATAGATATGCTATAGATATGCTATAGTTGTGTTATAGTTATGTTATAGATATGCTATAGTTATGTTATAGATATGCTATAGTTATGTTATAGATATGTTATAGATATGCTATAGTTATGTTATAGATATGCTATAGATATGCTATAGTTGTGTTATAGTTATGTTATAGATATGCTATAGATATGCTATAGTTGTGTTATAGTTATGTTATAGATATGCTATAGTTGTGTTATAGATATGCTATAGATATGCTATAGTTGTGTTATAGATATGCTATAGATATGCTATAGTTGTGTTATAGTTATGTTATAGATATGCTATAGTTGTGTTATAGTTATGTTATAGTTATGTTATAGATATGCTATAGTTATGTTATAGATATGCTATAGATATGCTATAGTTGTGTTAAAGTTATGTTAAAGTTATGTTATAGATATGTTAAAGTTAAGGTAAGGTAAGGTAAGGTAAAACTTTATTGATCCCTCAGGAGGTCTCCTTTGGGAAATTGTTTTTTACCAATAGCCAGCAATTTTTCATAAACAATAAAAAATAATACATAAAAAATAAAATAAGAAGAACATAAAGAGGAAGAAGTTATGCTATAGATATGCTATATATATGCTATAGTTATGTTATAGATATGCTATAGATATGCTATAGTTGTGTTATAGTTATGTTATAGATATGTTATAGATATGTTATAGATATGTCTATAACATATCTATAACATAGTTATGTTATAGATATGTTATAGATATGTTATAGTTGTGTTATAGATATGCTATAGTTATGTTATAGATATGTTATAGATATGTTATAGATATGCTATAGATATGCTATAGATATGCTATAGATATGCTATAGTTATGTTATAGATATGTTATAGATATGCTATAGATATGCTATAGTTGTGTTATAGATGTGCTATAGATGTGCTATAGATATGCTATAGATGTGTTATAGTTATGTTATAGATATGCTATAGATATGTTATAGTTATGTTATAGATATGCTATAGATATGCTATAGATATGCTATAGATATGCTATAGATATGCTATAGATATGTTATAGATATGTTATAGATATGCTATAGATATGCTATAGTTATGTTATAGTTGTGTTATAGTTGTGTTATAGATATGCTATAGATATGCTATAGATATGTTATAGATATGCTATAGATATGCTATAGATATGCTATAGTTATGTTATAGTTATGTTATAGTTATGTTATAGATATGCTATAGATATGTTATAGTTATGTTATAGATATGCTATAGATATGCTATAGATATGCTATAGATATGCTATAGATATGCTATAGATATGTTATAGATATGTTATAGATATGCTATAGATATGCTATAGTTATGTTATAGTTGTGTTATAGTTGTGTTATAGATATGCTATAGATATGTTATAGATATGTTATAGATATGCTATAGATATGCTATAGATATGCTATAGTTATGTTATAGTTATGTTATAGTTATGTTATAGATATGCTATAGATACGTTATAGATACGTTATAGATATGTTATAGATATGCTATAGTTATGTTATAGTTGTGTTATAGTTGTGTTATAGATATGCTATAGTTGTGTTATAGTTGTGTTATAGTTGTGTTATAGATATGCTATAGTTGTGTTATAGATGTGTTATAGTTGTATTATAGTTGTGTTATAGTTGTGTTATAGTTGTGTTATAGATATGCTATAGTTGTGTTATAGATATGCTATAGATATGCTATAGTTGTGTTATAGTTGTGTTATAGTTGTGTTATAGATATGCTATAGTTGTGTTATAGTTGTGTTATAGATATGCTATAGTTGTGTTATAGTTGTATTATAGTTGTGTTATAGTTGTGTTATAGATATGCTATAGTTGTGTTATAGTTGTGTTATAGATATGTTATAGTTATGTCTAACATTTAGCGTTTGTTGTTTAAATCTGGGTACAAATGTTATATATTAGTATTATTTTGTTTTTATCTTGTTTTTCCTGCGTGTTTTCTCTTCATTGGAGTTTCTTTCGAAATATAAAATTAAATATATATTGAATCAACATTTTAAACTTTGAATTTCTTTTTGAAATATTGTTTTTTATGCATTTAATTATTTCTTAAATTATTGAATAGAACAATTTCTATATTGACAGGTTGAATTTGTTTTTTTTAATTGTATTACATTTTGTACATGGATTTCAATATTTAAAACGATAATTTTATTCAAAAAAAAATGTTCTAAATTCAATATTTGTTTAATTTGTAGCTTTTTTAATTCAATATAATAAATGTTAAAATAATGGCATTATAGTCGTGATTAAATTAAATTTAGAAAATGTATTTTTTCAACTATTGGAATCACAATATCAAACTTTATGATTTATTGTTTAAAACGTATTAACTTTTAAAAACGTTCTTTAATTCAATTAGTTGAAAAAAAAACTAAATTCAAACTTTTAATAGAAAGTATTTAATTAAATTAATTAAATGATCGAATGCTTAAGAAAACGACAACATTCTGCTAAAAGATATTCAAAGTTTAATTGATGTTAAAAATATTCCGACGTCATCGACTGACGTCTCCATGCATTTCCTCAACCGTGCCTGCAGGCGGCGCTACAGGAGCTGGAGGAGTTGAAGCAGATCGTCCCCAAAGAGTCCCTGGTGTACTTCCTGATCGGGAAGGTGAGGTTGACCTCCGACCTCTCTCTCTCGCGCACACACACACACACACCAACGTCTCTCTGGGCCGCAGGTCTACAAGAAACTGGGTCAGACCCACCTGGCCCTGATGAACTTCAGCTGGGCGATGGACCTGGACCCCAAAGGAGCCAACAACCAGATCAAAGAAGCCATCGACAAGCGATACCTCCCCGAGGACGAAGGTACCGGTCCGACTCTCGCCCGTCTCACCCGCCCGCCCGTCTCACCCCCGCTTGTGTCCGCAGCCGTGGAGCTGGACGACAGTCAGGACAGCATGACCGACGCCGACGACACGCAGCTGCACACAGCCGAGAGCGACGACATCCTTTGACCTTCGCCCTCCAGACACCAGCCCTCTTTTGATTTGCTGGAGGAGTACTGTTGCTAGGCAACGATTCCCACTGGGTTAAAAGACTATCTGACGCCTCTCGCCCTCTTCTCGCCCCCCCGCTGTTTTTTTATGTTCTTTTTATCATTGATATGGAGTCAGTCAATAAAAACATGTTACCGTGTCACTGATGTCGACTCCTGAACGCACGCCACTACCCACAAGTCAGTGGGGCGCAGTTGAAGCTCCCGAGGGGCCAAAACAAATGATTCAAGAATCAAGTTAAAGTCATGAGTTTATTGTATTTTATATATAACTTCTCTTTAATCTAAATTAATTCTCTTTAAGTAAATATGTTTTGTTACGATTGTTGAGAGTCTAACATACGAATGAGGCTAAACGTAGCAAATTCAAACGATGTTGCTAATCAACTTTAAGCTAACATGTAGCCAGATGTAGCTAAAGACGCTAAAAGTAAAAGTACATTTTAAAGATATTATTTGGCATATGTTCCTTTTTTTTAGAGATATTTGGGACTAAACTAAATTACTTTGGTAAAAACAAACGATAGCTCAGGTGACTTTACATTTTTTTTTATAAACGGTTAAGCTAGCTTGACTTTAGCAACAATACTGCTAACACTTTGACTCGATTGTAATGTAAACAATTATTAAACACCTTTAACTGAGCGAAAAGCATTTAATAAAGTTATAAAATCGGGTAAAATATGCTAAAATTACAATTTTATTGTGTTTTATATATATTTACACATCAAATAATCGAAAAAATGAGAAAAGTCCCCAAACAAGAAAACCCAAGTCTTATTTAGAGACTTGTAATGAATAATATGAATACATACCAAATAAAATAGTTAGTTTTCCAAATGACCTTTGACCTCAGGTCTAACATAAACATGCTCATGTCTGCTCGCGGCTGTCCGTGCGCCCCCTGGAGGAGGCGCCGCGCAATGACATCTGGAGCGAGAAACCTTTGGGATAAAAACCCAACAGATTAAAATAATGACATTTAACAGATAATATAGAAGTTATATTTGACTATTAAATGAAGGATCGACGATGAACGTCATCCCTGTTTGTGTTTTGGCTTTTGTACAAGAATATTTTTGATGTAACGGGTTAAATATATATATATATATATATATATAAACGTTTGTAAATATAGTATAAATCAAAGATTAAACATCAAATCACCTGTTAAACGATCTACAATCTGACTGTTTTTGCTTTATTCATCTTTTCTTCCTTGTGAAACAGAACGTAAATCATATATTCTTTTAGAAAATATTATTTTCAGTTACAATGTGTATAATAAACATGTCCTAACATAAAATGAAGTATAATTTCTCTTGAATAAACCAGAACCTCTGAAACAGTGGCTTCAGTGAGGGTTCATCAGGTGGATTTATCTAAAGACGGTGAAGGTTTATCTCATTATATTTAGACCTGATCAAGAATGAGGTCATTAACAAAAACAGAAGTTACGTTCTCTGCATTAGGGCCTCCTGTGGCCCCCGGGCCGCACTTGGACGAACAGGTTTCTTGATCCAGCGAGAGACTCGGAGACTCAGAGACTCGGAGACTCAGAGACTCAGAGACTCAGAGACTCTGAGACTCGGAGACTCAGAGACTCAGAGACTCTGAGACTCTGAGACTCTGAGACTCAGAGACTCTGAGACTCTGAGACTCTGAGACTCGGAGACTCGGAGACTCGGAGACTCGGAGACTCGGAGACTCGGAGACTCGGAGCCTCGGAGACTCGGAGACTCGGAGACTCGGAGACTCGGAGACTCAGAGACTCGGAGACTCGGAGACTCGGAGACTCGGAGACTCGGAGACTCTGAGACTCGTCCACGACTTCCTTCACGTCCTACGAGGAAAAAAACACGAAGATCATAATCATCCATCACACGTCTAATGAATTCAGGAGGACCCGGATCCACAAAGTCACCTTGATGTGTCCCCGTGTGTGTGGGGGTGTGTGTGTGTGTGTGTGTGTGTGTGTGTGTGTGTGTGTGTGTGTGTGTGTGTGTGTGTGTGTGTGTGTGTGGGCGGGCTCTTACCCTCAGACATGATTTCATTTGGAGACTCAGAGATTCTGAGATAATCTGAGGAAAGAGAAGGAACAACAACTGCATCTACTACAGGTTTTTACTTTTGTTTCCTTTGATGATGATGATGATGATGATGATGATGATGAAGATGGAAGATGATGATGATGATGATGATCAAGATCAAGAGGAAGATACAGATGAAGATGAAGATAAAGATGATGATGATGGTGATGATGATGATGATGATGATGATCAAGATCAAGAGGAAGATACAGATGAAGATGAAGATAAAGAAGATGATGAAGATGATGATGATGAAGATGAAGATGAAGATGATGATGATGATGATGATGATGATGATAATGATGAAGATGACGATGACAATGAAGATGAAGATGATGAATATGATGATGATGATGATGATGAAGATGAAGATGATGATGATGATGATGATGATGATGATGATGATGATGATGATGATGAAGATGATGATGAAGATAAACATAAAGATAAAGATAAAGATAAAGATAAAGATAAAGATAAAGATAACGATAAAGAAAAAGATAAAGATGAAGATAAAGATGATGAAGATAAAGATGATGATGATGATGATGCATTTCATGTGTCAATTGTAGTTGTCATGGCGACCACCACAAGTGTGTGGCTGTGTGCGTCCTTGTGTGTGTGTGCGGCGTCAAACGTGGACACACAGTTTCCGCTGCTAAAGTTTGGCGAGGACAGAAGTTTGTTCGGGCTGTCGGTGGCGCTGCACCTGGACCTGAAGAGGGACACGTACCAGTGAGTCAAACCCACTCCCCGGGTCATGTGACCGATAGACTCACTCGCTCACCCTTTTGTCAAGACTCCTGGTGGGAGCTCCACGACAGAGGGCGGAGCCTGATCTGCCAGCCAATCAGACGGGAGGCGTTTTCGTCTGTCCGATCTCGGTGGACCGGTCCGACTGCACTAGGATGCTGCTGATCGGGAGAGGTGAGGTCCTGGTCCTGGGTCAGTTCGTTTTATCACCGGAGGTCCAAACGAACCTGAACTTCTCTGATCTTTGCAGATCTCAATCCGACCGAGGACCTGATTGAGGACATGTGGCTGGGTGTCTCTGTGGCCAGTCAGGGTCCGCCGGGGGGTCGAGTCCTGGTGAGTCACCAAGTAATGAAAAAAGAGTTGAATAAAATGTTCACTAGTGGTGCTCGGTAGTTCCATCTGGATCCATTGATCCCTTGAAGTATTCACTGTGAGAGAGAGAGCTTACTGCAGACCCTACTCTCTCTCATGGTGTATGTTGTGCAAGCAAGTTCCGCAACAATACTAAGAAATGCTGAGCCACTGAAATCACTGCCAGCAGGGGGTGTTCTTGGCGGGTGCCTGCGCTTTCTGAGTGCTTTTTTAAATCTGTGGCAGGCGTGCGCTCATCGCTTCATCAAAGTGTACGGAGTGTCCAAACTGAGACACATGATTGGCAGGTGTTATCTCCGTGGCAACGACCTACTGTACGACGAGGGGGACGCTCACTGGCAGAGTCCGGAGCAGGTGTGCAGGTCAGTCAGGTGACACTCCCCCCCCCTCCGACACACTCAGGTGGTCTAATCATGCGGCGCTCGTGTCCGTCAGTCACCTGGGGGACGTGACCGGCGAGGTCATGTGCAACATGGGGATGTCTGCGGAAATCACGGAGACTGAAATCATCGTGGGATCTCCTGGGAGCTTCGAGTGGCAGGGTAGGGTCATGTGACACGGTGGTATCCCCTCCATTCCTAACTCTCTCCTGCTTCTTAGGAAACGTTCACATCTCCTGGATCAACCCACGCGTGGAGTACGACGTCCGGCAAAGCTCCTTCAGCAAGATGAACCGTCGGAACATTTACATCGGTGAGTGCAGGTCCTTCTCAAGGTCGGTCTCGGCGCCTTCATGATTACCGTGTCCGCAGGTTACTCCGTGTCGCAGGCTCGAGGTCTACTCTCTCAGGAAGAGGTCACCATAGTTACAGGTGAGCTGCACATCATCTGGCTGGTTCTGGATCAGCGACTGACCACTAGTCCGGTCCACAGGTGCTCCGAAAGACAGCAGGGAGGACGCCCGAGGTTCAGTTCTTCTGGCCATCAAAGAGGAGGACACGCTCAGAGTCCGACAGACGCTGCGAGGTCAACAGACCGGGTCCTACTTCGGGAACGCTGTGGCGACAGTAGACCTGGATAACGACGGGTACGTCAGGAAGTCAGCGCCACCTCCGGCTTTAACGTGTTTTCTTCCGTCAGGTGGCGTGACCTGCTAGTCGGGGCTCCTTTCTTCTTCCACCGTCAACAGGAAGTGGGCGGAGCTCTGTACGTGTACTTGAATAGAGGCGGACGGTTTGAAGCTCAGCCCAGCTGGATTCTGAAGGGTCCAGTCGGCTCTGGGTTCGGCATGGCCGTTGCAGCTGCCGGTGATCTAGATCAAGATGGCTTCCAAGGTGAGTGTATGCTTCACATGGTTGGTCTACTGATGATGATGATGTTGAGGGACATGATTGGCTGTACAGGGGGTGAGAAGCAGAACTCAATTTACCAACACCAGTTTTTGTACAATCAAATCAAACAGATTTTGCTGTCGGAGCGCCGTTCCATGGAACCGGACAAGTGATGATTTGGACCGGGGGCAGTGCTGGTCTATCACCAAACCCAAGCCAGGTCTAACGGAACTCCACGTGGTCTACTGTCTGCCTGGTTTTACTACTTACTCTTGTCCCCCCAACATAACCAGGTAATTGTGGGAAGCAGCGTGTCGCCCCGCTTCAGAACCTTTGGGTACTCCCTGGCGGCCGGAGTGGATGTAGATCAGAACCAGCATCCGGATCTGTTGATCGGGTCGTTGGACGACACAGTCGCTCTACTCAGGTACCAACAGAAAAGATGTTGTAGTAAGGTCCTAAACATCTATTCAATGAGGCTGGTTTGGTCCTTCTAGGAGTCGTCCAGTTGTCCACCTCAACCAGAGTCTCATAGCCTCACCAGAGACCGTCGATCTTGAGACTTGCCAGTTCTGGTGAGGAGTACGACCAGATGTTGTCCACAGAATCCTTAAGTGTGTGTGTGTTTCAGTGTCCAGCTCCAAGTCTGTTTCTCACGGATATTCGGCAGCAGAGGAAGGAAAAGCAATGTTGACATCGTCGGTGAGTGACACACACTATAGCAGTACACAAAGTCAGCCATCAAGGTCTTAGTGTGGACGAGGTCCACGTCTCTGTGGCTCATCTCAGAGCACATGATAAAGGTGTGTTCTGGTCTGGGTTCCAAGGGCTGGACTTCACCGTGAACGTCGACATCACAAGCCCAAAGCCCCGACTGTGTTTCCCAGACGGGACCAGTGAGTTCTCTGGTTCTGTGACGGTGTCGAGTCACAAGTGTGTCAAGCTTCAGGTCGGGGTGCAGGTGAGTACATCAAGTCCTAAAATAAACCATTTAACAGTGCTGGTCCTGCATCTTCAGACTCAGATCCTCACCTCAGTGGATCCGGTGGTGTTCTCCCTTAATGTGTCTCTGAGTCAAAACCCAAGTTCTTCAGGTCTCACACCAGTACTGAGCAAGAACCCGGGACCAACAAGAACACAGGTGAGGTTCTGTAGGTCACAGTGGAGCACCAGGTTTGCATCAGCACCTTCTTCTTTCTTCAGGTCTTTCTTCGTGGTTTCTCCAACCAGTCTTCAAACGCCAGCCTGCGAATGAGAGCCGGCTTCGTGCACCAGCACCAAAACTGGTTAACCAGGTGCGTCCATTGGTGACGCGAGCAGATTTCCTTTCTCTGGTTTTATCATCTTTTTGTGTGTCCAGGTGGAATTCGGGTCAGCTGGTCAACAGTCACCTGCTTTTAGAGGTCAACATCAGCAACACTCCGCAGTCGCCGCGAGCAGGCGACGCCCACGACGTCACCCTCAACATCTCCTTCCCCGAAACCCTCGTCTACTCCGGGGTCCACACCGAGGTTGTGACCCTTGTTTGATTGTGTGGAAAGATGAGTTGAAACATCTGATGGTTCAGACACGCACAGTTCTGACGCTCCGATCCACCATTTTGATTATCCACTGACCTTAGACCCTCCACAGACTGAATTATCTTGTAAAACTTTCTAAAACTAGGGATGACAGGAAGTCTTCCCAAAAACAAGCGTTACCAAAGATTGTGCAGGGATGACTGAGGACGAGAGGATACAGTGATGACTGAGGACGAGAGGATACAGTGATGACTGAGGACGAGAGGATACAGTGATGACTGAGGACGAGAGGATACAGTGATGACTGAGGACGAGGGGATACAGTAATGACTGAGGACGAGGGGATACAGTAATGACTGAGGACGAGAGGATACAGGGATGACTGAGGACGAGAGGATACAGTAATGACTGAGGACGAGGGGATACAGTAATGACTGAGGACGAGAGGATACAGGGATGACTGAGGACGAGAGGATACAGTGATGACTGAGGACGAGAGGATACAGTGATGAATGATGACGAGAGGATACAGTGATGACTAAGGACGAGGGGATACAGTGTTGGCTGAGGACGAGAGGATAAAGTGATGACTGAGGACGAGAGGATACAGTGATGACTGAGGACGAGAGGATACAGTGATGACTGAGGACGAGAGGATAAAGTGATGACTGAGGACGAGAGGATAAAGTGATGACTGAGGACGAGAGGATACAGTGATGAATGATGACGAGAGGATACAATGATGAATGATGACGAGAGGATACAGGGATGACTGAGGACGAGAGGATACAGTGATGAATGATGACGAGAGGATACAGTGATGACTAAGGACGAGGGGATACAGTGTTGGCTGAGGACGAGAGGATAAAGTGATGACTGAGGACGAGAGGATACAGTGATGACTGAGGACGAGAGGATACAGTGATGACTGAGGACGAGAGGATACAGTGATGACTGAGGACGAGAGGATACAGTGATGACTGAGGACGAGAGGATACAGTGATGACTAAGGACGAGAGGATACAGTGATGACTAAGGACGAGGGGATACAGTGATGACTGAGGACGAGAGGATACAGTGATGACTAAGGACGAGAGGATACAGTGATGACTAAGGACGAGGGGATACAGTGATGACTAAGGACGAGAGGATACAGTGATGACTGAGGACGAGAGGATACAGTGATGACTGAGGAGGAGAGGATAAAATGATGACTGAGGACGAGAGGATACAGTGATGACTAAGGACGAGAAGTTACAGGGATGACTGAGGACGAGAGGATACAGTGATGACTGAGGACAAGAGGATACAGTGATGACTGAGGAGGAGAGGATAAAATGATGACTGAGGACGAGAGGATACAGTGATGACTAAGGACGAGAGGATACAGTGATGACTAAGGACGAGGGGATACAGTGATGACTGAGGACGAGAGGATACAGTGATGACTAAGGACGAGGGGATACAGTGATGACTAAGGACGAGGGGATACAGTGATGACTAAGGACGAGAGGATACAGTGATGACTAAGGACGAGGGGATACAGTGTTGGCTGAGGACGAGGGGACACTCTGAACACTAGAGCGGCGCTAGAGAGTAACTGAATGTCTTCATTTCAGGGTCACGCGACAGGATTCCTGTGTTCCAACAATGACGCGCTCGTCGTGTGCAAACTCGAGACCCTCGGGACGAACCAGGAGGTAAATCCCAGCAAGACTTCTGGTCTGACGTCACGTTTGTTTTGTGGAGCATGATTTTGTTGTTGCAGGTTCGACTCCTTCTCATTTTCCAAACATCCGACTTCACCCTGGACTCAGGGAACATCAGTTGTGTAGTCCGCCTGTCAACGTAAGCGTATGTGTGTCAGTAGTGTTGTCAGTGGTGTGTCGTCAACAGTGTTGTTGTCATTGTGTAGTCAACAGTGTTGTTGTTGTTGTCATTGTGTAGTCAAAAGTGTTGTTGTTGTTGTCATTGTGTAGAAAACAGTGTTGTTGTCACTGTGTAGTCAACAGTGTTGTTGTCATTGTGTGGTCAACAGTGTTTTTGTTAGTGTGTTGTCCGCAGTGTTGTTGTGTGTCATCAACAGTGTTGTTGTTAGTGTGTCATCAACAGTTTTGTTGTGTGTGGACAACAGTGATCTTGTTACTGTGTAGTGAACAGTATTTTTATTGTGTGTGGTCAACAGTGTTGTTAGTGTGTCGTCAAAAGTGCTGTTGTTAGTGTTTCGACAAAAGTGTTGTTGTTAGTTGTTAGTGTGTCGTCAAAAGTGTTGCTGTTAGTGTGTCGTCAAAAGTGTTGTTGTTAGTGTGTCGTGAAAAGTGCTGTTGTTAGTGTGTCGTCATAAGTGTTGTTGTTAGTGTGTCGTCAAAAGTGCTGTTGTTAGTGTGTCGTCAAAAGTGCTGTTGCTAGTGTGTTGTCAAAAGTGTTGTTGTTAGTGTGTCATCAAAAACGCTGTTATTAGTGTGTCGTCAAAAGTGTTGTTGTTAGTGTGTCGTCAAAAGTGCTGTTATTAGTGTGTCGTCAACAGTGTTGTTGTTAGTGTGTCGTCAAAAACGCTGTTATTAGTGTGTCGTCAAAAGTGTTGTTGTTAGTGTGTCGTCAACAGTGCTGTTATTAGTGTGTCGTCAACAGTGTTGTTTTTAGTGTGTCGTCAAAAGTGTTGTTGTTAGTGTGTCGTCAACAGTGCTGTTATTAGTGTGTCGTCAACAGTGTTGTTTTTAGTGTGTCGTCAAAAGTGCTGTTATTAGTGTGTCGTCAACAGTGTTGTTTTTAGTGTGTCGTCAACAGTGTTGTTGTTAGTGTGTCATCAACAGTGTTGTTTTTAGTGTGTCGTCAAAAGTGTTGTTTTTAGTGTGTCGTCAACAGTGCTGTTATTAGTGTGTCGTCAACAGTGTTGTTTTTAGTGTGTCGTCAAAAGTGTTGTTGTTAGTGTGTCGTCAACAGTGTTGTTTTTAGTGTGTCGTCAACAGTGCTGTTATTAGTGTGTCGTCAACAGTGTTGTTTTTAGTGTGTCGTCAAAAGTGTTGTTGTTAGTGTGTCGTCAAAAGTGCTGTTATTAGTGTGTCGTCAACAGTGTTGTTTTTAGTGTGTCGTCAACAGTGTTGTTGTTAGTGTGTCATCAACAGTGTTACTGTTAGTGTATCGTCAACAGTGTTGTTATTAGTGTGTCATCAACAGTGTTGCTGTTAGTGTGTCGTCAACAGTGTTGTTGTTAGTGTGTCATCAACAGTGTTACTGTTAGTGTATCGTCAACAGTGTTGTTATTAGTGTGTCATCAACAGTGTTGTTGTTAGTGTGTCGTCAACAGTGTTGTTGTTAGTGTGTCATCAACAGTGTTGCTGTTAGTGTGTCGTCAACAGTGTTGTTGTTAGTGTGTCGTCAACAGTGTTGTTGTTAGTGTGTCATCAACAGTGTTGCTGTTAGTGTGTCATCAACAGTGTTGCTGTTAGTGTGTCATCAACAGTGTTGTTGTTAGTGTGTCATCAACAGTGTTGCTGTTAGTGTGTCATCAACAGTGTTGCTGTTAGTGTGTCATCAACAGTGTTGTTGTTAGTGTGTCATCAACAGTGTTGTTGTTAGTGTGTCATCAACAGTGTTGTTGTTAGTGTGTCATCAACAGTGTTGTTGTTAGTGTGTCATCAACAGTGTTGCTGTTAGTGTGTCATTAACAGTGTTGTTGTTAGTGTGTCATCAACAGTGTTGCTGTTAGTGTGTCATCAACAGTGTTGTTGTTAGTGTGTCATCAACAGTGTTGCTGTTAGTGTGTCATCAACAGTGTTGTTGTTAGTGTGTCATCAACAGTGTTGTTGTTAGTGTGTCATCAACAGTGTTGTTGTTAGTGTGTCATCAACAGTGTTGTTGTTAGTGTGTCATCAACAGTGTTGCTGTTAGTGTGTCATCAACAGTGTTGCTGTTAGTGTGTCATCAACAGTGTTGCTGTTAGTGTGTCATCAACAGTGTTGTTGTTAGTGTGTCATCAACAGTGTTGCTGTTAGTGTGTCATCAACAGTGTTGTTGTTAGTGTGTCATCAACAGTGTTGCTGTTAGTGTGTCATCAACAGTGTTGTTGTTAGTGTGTCATCAACAGTGTTGCTGTTAGTGTGACATCAACAGTGTTGTTGTTAGTGTGTCATCAACAGTGTTGTTGTTAGTGTGTCATCAACAGTGTTGCTGTTAGTGTGTCATCAACAGTGTTGCTGTTAGTGTGTCATCAACAGTGTTGTTGTTAGTGTGTCATCAACAGTGTTGCTGTTAGTGTGTCATCAACAGTGTTGCTGTTAGTGTGTCATCAACAGTGTTGCTGTTAGTGTGTCATCAACAGTGTTGTTGTTAGTGTGTCATCAACAGTGTTGCTGTTAGTGTGTCATCAACAGTGTTGTTGTTAGTGTGTCATCAACAGTGTTGTTGTTAGTGTGTCATCAACAGTGTTGTTGTTAGTGTGTCATCAACAGTGTTGCTGTTAGTGTGTCGTCAACAGTGTTGTTAGTGTGTCATCAACAGTGTTGTTGTTAGTGTGTCATCAACAGTGTTGCTGTTAGTGTGTCATCAACAGTGTTGTTGTTAGTGTGTCATCAACAGTGTTGCTGTTAGTGTGTCATCAACAGTGTTGTTAGTGTGTCATCAACAGTGTTGTTGTTAGTGTGTCATCAACAGTGTTGCTGTTAGTGTGTCATCAACAGTGTTGTTGTTAGTGTGTCATCAACAGTGTTGCTGTTAGTGTGTCATCAACAGTGTTGTTGTTAGTGTGTCATCAACAGTGTTGTTGTTAGTGTGTCATCAACAGTGTTGTTGTTAGTGTGTCATCAACAGTGTTGTTGTTAGTGTGTCATCAACAGTGTTGTTGTTAGTGTGTCATCAACAGTGTTGTTGTTAGTGTGTCATCAACAGTGTTGTTGTTAGTGTGTCATCAACAGTGTTGCTGTTAGTGTGTCATCAACAGTGTTGCTGTTAGTGTGTCATCAACAGTGTTGTTGTTAGTGTGTCATCAACAGTGTTGCTGTTAGTGTGTCATCAACAGTGTTGTTGTTAGTGTGTCATCAACAGTGTTGCTGTTAGTGTGTCATCAACAGTGTTGTTGTTAGTGTGTCATCAACAGTGTTGCTGTTAGTGTGACATCAACAGTGTTGTTGTTAGTGTGTCATCAACAGTGTTGTTGTTAGTGTGTCATCAACAGTGTTGCTGTTAGTGTGTCATCAACAGTGTTGCTGTTAGTGTGTCATCAACAGTGTTGTTGTTAGTGTGTCATCAACAGTGTTGCTGTTAGTGTGTCATCAACAGTGTTGCTGTTAGTGTGTCATCAACAGTGTTGCTGTTAGTGTGTCATCAACAGTGTTGTTGTTAGTGTGTCATCAACAGTGTTGCTGTTAGTGTGTCATCAACAGTGTTGTTGTTAGTGTGTCATCAACAGTGTTGTTGTTAGTGTGTCATCAACAGTGTTGTTGTTAGTGTGTCATCAACAGTGTTGCTGTTAGTGTGTCGTCAACAGTGTTGTTAGTGTGTCATCAACAGTGTTGTTGTTAGTGTGTCATCAACAGTGTTGCTGTTAGTGTGTCATCAACAGTGTTGTTGTTAGTGTGTCATCAACAGTGTTGTTGTTAGTGTGTCATCAACAGTGTTGCTGTTAGTGTGTCATCAACAGTGTTGTTGTTAGTGTGTCATCAACAGTGTTGCTGTTAGTGTGTCATCAACAGTGTTGTTGTTAGTGTGTCATCAACAGTGTTGTTGTTAGTGTGTCATCAACAGTTTTGCTGTTAGTGTGTCATCAACAGTGTTGTTGTTAGTGTGTCATCAACAGTGTTGTTAGTGTGTCATCAACAGTGTTGCTGTTAGTGTGTCATCAACAGTGTTGTTGTTAGTGTGTCATCAACAGTGTTGTTAGTGTGTCATCAACAGTGTTGCTGTTAGTGTGTCATCAACAGTGTTGCTGTTAGTGTGTCATCAACAGTGCTGTTGTTAGTGTGTCATCAACAGTGTTGTTAGTGTGTCATCAACAGTGTTGTTGTTAGTGTGTCATCAACAGTGTTGCTGTTAGTGTGTCATCAACAGTGTTGTTGTTAGTGTGTCATCAACAGTGTTGCTGTTAGTGTGTCATCAACAGTGTTGTTGTTAGTGTGTCATCAACAGTGTTGTTAGTGTGTCATCAACAGTGTTGTTAGTGTGTCATCAACAGTGTTGTTGTTAGTGTGTCATCAACAGTGTTGTTAGTGTGTCATCAACAGTGTTGTTAGTGTGTCATCAACAGTGTTGCTGTTAGTGTGTCGTCAACAGTGTTGTTAGTGTGTCATCAACAGTGTTGCTGTTAGTGTGTCATCAACAGTGTTGCTGTTAGTGTGTCGTCAACAGTGTTGTTAGTGTGTCATCAACAGTGTTGCTGTTAGTGTGTCATCAACAGTGTTGCTGTTAGTGTGTCATCAACAGTGTTGTTAGTGTGTCATCAACAGTGTTGTTAGTGTGTCATCAACAGTGTTGCTGTTAGTGTGTCGTCAACAGTGTTGTTAGTGTGTCATCAACAGTGTTGTTAGTGTGTCATCAACAGTGTTGCTGTTAGTGTGTCGTCAACAGTGTTGTTAGTGTGTCATCAACAGTGTTGCTGTTAGTGTGTCATCAACAGTGTTGCTGTTAGTGTGTCATCAACAGTGTTGTTAGTGTGTCATCAACAGTGTTGTTAGTGTGTCATCAACAGTGTTGCTGTTAGTGTGTCGTCAACAGTGTTGTTAGTGTGTCATCAACAGTGTTGTTAGTGTGTCATCAACAGTGTTGCTGTTAGTGTGTCATCAACAGTGCTGTTGTTAGTGTGTCATCAACAGTGTTGTTAGTGTGTCATCAACAGTGTTGTTGTTAGTGTGTCATCAACAGTGTTGTTAGTGTGTCATCAACAGTGTTGCTGTTAGTGTGTCATCAACAGTGCTGTTGTTAGTGTGTCATCAACAGTGTTGTTAGTGTGTCATCAACAGTGTTGTTGTTAGTGTGTCGTCAACAGTGTTGCTGTTAGTGTGTCATCAACAGTGTTGCTGTTAGTGTGTCATCAACAGTGTTGTTGTTAGTGTGTCGTCAACAGTGTTGCTGTTAGTGTGTCATCAACAGTGTTGTTGTTAGTGTGTCGTCAACAGTGTTGTTGTTAGTGTGTCATCAACAGTGTTGTTGTTAGTGTGTCATCAACAGTGTTGTTGTTAGTGTGTCATCAACAGTGTTGTTGTTAGTGTGACGCTAACAGTGTTGTCGTCAGTTTTTCCTATAAGTTTGTGTTAGTGTTGTGCGTCTGTGTGTCCTCAGGCTCAGTGGTGTTCCACAGGTGTCCGTCCTCGTTCCTCACTCGCCCCCGCACGCCTCTCTCTCACTGTAAGTATGAAGACCCAGTTTGACCTCTTGACCTCTTGACCCCCCTGTGACCGGACCACGCTCAGACTGGCCGGTCCTGGTCTCGTGTCTCTCCGAGGTCGTGTGATGGCCGACGTGAGGACGGTGGAGGACGTCGGGCCGCCGGTGCTGTTTGTGCTGCAGGTGCGTCTCGGAGGTCGGCGACCTTCCTGACCCCTCGGTGACTCCGCCCCCTTTTTCCAGGTGCTGGCGACGCCTGGGAGTCACGACCTGGAGCTGCAGTTCAAGTGGCCGAGGGAGGGGAGGAGCCTGCTGTACCTGGAGGAGATCCAGCTGGACGGAGCGCCTCACTGTCGTCCTCCTCGTGATGTCAACCCTGTCAATCTCCCGGTAACCACGGCGACCCTCGCGTCAACTCACTCTTCTGACTCTGATGTGATTGACAGACGGAGAGGAAGAGGCGGAGCCTGGAGGGAACAGCTGAGCCGCGGCCAGACAACAGCTACACTCTGGTATTCTGGACACACACCTGTGCCGGACGAGTGTAACAGTGTGTGTGTGTGTGTGTGTGTGTGTGTGTGTGTGTGTGTGTGTGTAGGACTGTGCTGGAGGACACAGGTGTGTGACCTTCACCTGTCCCCTGCACAACATCAGCAGCTCGGCCACGCTGACGGTCAAGACTCGCCTGTGGACGTCCACCTTCTTACAGGTAACTTGCTCTGCCCCCTGACCTCTGACCCCCTGGCTGACCTGGTGTCGCAGCACTACAGCGGCGCCGCCAGCGTGTTGATCCGAGCCCAGGCCACGCTCCGACACCGGACCGGGCGCTCGGCGCCGAGAGGTCACAGCGCTCAGGTGCCGACCCTCGACCCGGAAGGGATCCGTCCGACGACCTTTCTGACCCCTCGTGTCCTTCAGATGGACGTGCTCGTGTTCCCCGACCAGGACGAGCGGCGGCCGGCGGCCGCGCCCTGGTGGATCCTGGTGGCCTCCGTTCTGGTGGGACTGGTCCTGCTCGCTCTGATCTCCTTCTCACTCTACAAGGTAGAAAACACGCAGCTGCAGCCATGAGTTCACTGAGAGGGAGTGAGACAGAGTTTAGTCCAACTAGTGAGTTTATCGAGTTAGAAAGTGAGTCTGGAAGTTGATTTATTCGAGTCCGATTAAGTCAATTATGTTGAGTCTGGTTAGTCAAATGGATCAAGATTATCTTTGTTTGATTAGTCATGTCTGATTAAAGATCGTCATGATATTTAAATATAAACATGCAGTTCGAATAGTCATGTCTGATTAAAGATCATGATATTTAAATATAAACATGCAGTTTGATTAGTCATGTCTGATTAAAGATCATGATATTTAAATATAAACATGCAGTTCGATTAGTCATGTCTGATTAAAGATCATGATATTTAAATATAAACATGCAGTTCGATTAGTCATGTCTGATTAAAGATCATGATATTTAAATATAAACATGCAGTTCGATTAGTCATGTCTGATTAAAGATCATGATATTTAAATATAAACATGCAGTTCGATTAGTCATGTCTGATTAAAGATCATGATATTTAAATATAAACATGCAGTTTGATTAGTCATGTCTGATTAAAGATCATGATATTTAAATATAAACATGCAGTTTGATTAGTAATGTCTGATTAAAGATCATGATATTTAAATATAAACATGCAGTTTGATTAGTAATGTCTGATTAAAGATCATGATATTTAAATATAAACATGCAGTTTGATTAGTAATGTCTGATTAAAGATCATGATATTTAAATATAAACATGCAGTTTGATTAGTCATGTCTGATTAAAGATCATGATATTTAAATATAAACATGCAGTTTGATTAGTCATGTCTGATTAAAGATCATGATATTTAGATGAAAACATGCAGTTTGATTAGTCATGTCTGATTAAAGATCATGATATTTAAATATAAACATGCAGTTTGATTAGTCATGTCTGATTAAAGATCGTCATGATATTTAGATGAAAACATGCAGTTTGATTAGTCATGTCTGATTAAAGATCGTCATGATATTTAGATGAAAACATGCAGTTTGATTAGTCATGTCTGATTAAAGATCGTCATGATATTTAAATAAAAACATGCAGTTTGATTAGTCATGTCTGATTAAAGATCGTCATGATATTTAAATAAAAACATGCAGTTTGATTAGTCATGTCTGATTAAAGATCGTCATGATATTTAAATAAAAACATGCAGTTTGATTAGTCATGTCTGATTAAAGATCGTCATGATATTTAAATATAAACATGCAGTTTGATTAGTCATGTCTGATTAAAGATCATGATATTTAAATATAAACATGCAGTTTGATTAGTCATGTCTGATTAAAGATCGTCATGATATTTAGATGAAAACATGCAGTTTGATTAGTCATGTCTGATTAAAGTTTTTCATAATGTAAAGTTTGAAACATTAAGTTTAAACACATTCATGTTAAATGACTGCAGATACTAAAAGCGTATTCATTACTCAGCACTTTTTTAACAGTCCTGCAGCGACAAAATCCGAAATAAAAAAGTGTAAAGACATAAAAGATGAATCCGAGGACGTCACTGTATAACAACATTATTAACTAAATATTCTCTCATACAAATGTGATTTCGGTCTTCAGTGCGGATTCTTCCGGCGAGAGAACATCTCGGCAGCGACTCTGCATCAGGGGAGGATCCTGGGTCGGACGCAGTAGAACCAACTCTTTTACTGCCAATGTTTGTGTGTCAGGAGACGTGTTTTTAGTGTTTGTTTCTTTTTACACTTTGATGTTTTGACCAGAAGCTCTTTTACGGAAGTTTATCAGAAGATTCAACCTTGAACTTTAATTACAAATGTTGAAACTTTGAATTTTTTGTTGAATTTGTTGTTTTTTAAGAATTAAATTATTATAAAATTCCACATTGAAAGGTTGTTTTCACTATTCAAAAATTCAATGTAAAAATGTTGCTATAATAGCGTCACCAGACAATACTAAACGAGAACCGAGCTATTTGATCGTGTGTCATCACTGTATCCTCTCGTCCTCAGTCATCGCTGTATCCTCTCGTCCTCAGTCATCACTGTATCCTCTCGTCCTCAGTCATCATTGTATCCCCTCGTCCTCAGTCATCACTGTATCCTCTCGTCCTCAGTCATCACTGTATCCTCTCGTCCTCAGTCATCACTGTATCCTCTCGTCATCAGTCATCACTGTATCCCCTCGTCCTCAGTCATCACTGTATCCTCTCGTCCTCAGTCATCACTGTATCCTCTCGTCCTCAGTCATCACTGTATCCTCTCGTCCTCAGTCATCACTGTATCCTCTCGTCCTCAGTCACCACTGTATCCTCTCGTCCTCAGTCATCACTGTATCCTTAAAAATAAAACCAAAAATGATTTAATTAAAATATTCAAAAAATGTTTAATGCTTTATAAAATAAAATCACGATTAAAAGTGTCAACATTTGACGAAGATGTTTTCAAAGATGAACATTTGCATCTGAAACTTTCCCTCCATTGTCTGTCAAATGTTGTGTGTTGACGGTTGTGAGTCGTTTTTTAAAGTGTCGCACTGAGACGTTGTGTTACTGTCGTGGGTCGCAAATAAAAATGTGAATCTGTGTCTTTCAACATGTTTTTAATGAACACAATAAAATGTTCACGCGCGAGTCTGATCAGAGTCCAGGTCCAGGTCCAGGTCCAGGTCCAGGTCCAGGTCCAGGTCCAGGTCCAGGTCCAGGTCAAGGTCCAGGTCCAGGTCCTCCTGGTCCAGACAGTTGACCTGTCGGGATCAGAAGGTTTCACTTCTTGAATCCTTCGATGGCTTATTTTTACCTTCACAAGTCGGTCAGGGTCGTCCAGAGTGAGCTGACCCGCCGTGGGTTTGACCTCCACCATGACCTTCTGACCCCCTGACACAAGAACGCACAGGTGAGATGATGTCGAGCGAGGGGGGTTTGAGGCTGCAGTACCCAGAATCACCAGCAGGACGGAGTGGAAGGCCTCGGCCAGAGCCTTCTGTCTCGCCGTCTTCTGCAGCCGACATCGTTTCTGGACGATCGTCTCTGGACCTGCGGCACGAACGGAGTGAAGCGCTCGCGACTCCAGGTCACCTGGACTCACCTGCGCAGGTGAAGGTTTCCTCCACGACGGCGGCGCCTCTGGACGTCTGACCGTGATGAGGAAACGTGACCTGCATCAAACATCCGAACCTCAGAGTTCGCCGTTCGTCCTCATCCTCGTCTTCCTCGTCAGTCAACTGCTTCAGCTGAGAAGACGTACCATGATAAGATATATAGTAATACTCTAGTAACAAGGATATATGTGTAGTATTGTCCAGTACTTGACTCTGGTGTTGTGATAGTGTAGTAACAAGTATATATGTGTAGTATTGTCCAGTACTTGACTCTGGTGTTGTGATAGTGTAGTAACAAGTATATATGTGTAGTATTGTCCAGTACTTGACTCTGGTGTTGTGATAGTGTAGTAATAAGTATATATGTGTAGTATTGTCCAGTACTTGACTCTGGTGTTGTGATAGTGTAGTAACAAGGATATATGTGTAGTATTGTCCAGTACTTGACTCTGGTGTTGTGATAGTGTAGTAACAAGTATATATGTGTAGTATTGTCCAGTACTTGACTCTGGTGTTGTGATAGTGTAGTAATAAGTATATATGTGTAGTATTGTCCAGTACTTGACTCTGGTGTTGTGATAGTGTAGTAATAAGTATATATGTGTAGTATTGTCCAGTACTTGACTCTGGTGTTGTGATAGTGTAGTAATAAGTATATATGTGTAGTATTGTCCAGTACTTGACTCTGGTGTTGTGATAGTGTAGTAATAAGTATATATGTGTAGTATTGTCCAGTACTTGACTCTGGTGTTGTGATAGTGTAGTAACAAGTATATATGTGTAGTATTGTCCAGTACTTGACTCTGGTGTTGTGATAGTGTAGTAATAAGTATATATGTGTAGTATTGTCCAGTACTTGACTCTGGTGTTGTGATAGTGTAGTAATAAGTATATATGTGTAGTATTGTCCAGTACTTGACTCTGGTGTTGTGATAGTGTAGTAATAAGTATATATGTGTAGTATTGTCCAGTACTTGACTCTGGTGTTGTGATAGTGTAGTAACAAGTATATATGTGTAGTATTGTCCAGTACTTGACTCTGGTGTTGTGATAGTGTAGTAACAAGTATATATGTGTAGTATTGTCCAGTACTTGACTCTGGTGTTGTGATAGTGTAGTAACAAGTATATATGTGTAGTATTGTCCAGTACTTGACTCTGGTGTTACAGAATCTACAGTCCTCAGTCATCCCTGTATCCTCTCGTCCTCAGTCATCTCTGTATTATCTCGTCCTCAGACATCCTTGTATCCTCTCGTCCTCAGTCATCCCTGTATCCTCTCGTCCTCAGTCATCCCTGTATCCTCTCGTCCTCAGTCATCCCTGTATCCTCTCGTCCTCAGTCATCTCTGTATCCTCTCGTCCTCAGTCATCCTTGTATCCTCTCGTCCTCAGTCATCCTTGTATCCTCTCGTCCTCAGTCATCTCTGTATCCTCTCGTCCTCAGTCATCACTGTATCCTCTCGTCCTCAGACATCCCTGTATCCTCTCGTCCTCAGTCATCTCTGTATAATCTCGTCCTCAGACATCCCTGTATCCTCTCGTCCTCAGTCATCTCTGTATCCTCTCGTCCTCAGTCATCTCTGTATAATCTCGTCCTCAGTCATCACTGTATCCTCTCATCCTCAATCATCACTGTATCCTCTCGTCCTCAGTCATCTCTGTATCCTTTCGTCCTCAGTCATCTCTGTATCCTCTCGTCCTCAGTCATCTCTGTATCCTCTCGTCCTCAGTCATCTCTGTATAATCTCGTCCTCAGTCATCACTGTATCCTCTCGTCCTCAGTCATCACTGTATCCTCTCGTCCTCAGTCATCACTGTATCCTCTCGTCCTCAATCATCACTGTATCCTCTCGTCCTCAATCATCTCTGTATCCTCTCGTCCTCAGTCATCACTGTATCCTCTCGTCCTCAGTCATCTCTGTATCCTCTCGTCCTCAGTCATCACTGTATCCTCTCGTCCTCAGTCATCTCTGTATAATCTCGTCCTCAGTCATCACTGTATCCTCTCGTCCTCAGTCATCACTGTATCCTCTCGTCCTCAGTCATCACTGTATCCTCTCGTCCTCAGTCATCTCTGTATCCTCTCGTCCTCAGTCATCTCTGTATCCTCTCGTCCTCAGTCATCTCTGTATCCTCTCGTCCTCAGTCATCTCTGTATCCTCTCGTCCTCAGTCATCACTGTATCCTCTCGTCCTCAGTCATCTCTGTATCCTCTCGTCCTCAGTCATCTCTGTATCCTCTCGTCCTCAGTCATCTCTGTATCCTCTCGTCCTCAGTCATCACTGTATCCTCTCGTCCTCAGTCATCTCTGTATCCTCTCGTCCTCAGTCATCACTGTATCCTCTCGTCCTCAGTCATCTCTGTATCCTCTCGTCCTCAGTCATCTCTGTATCCTCTCGTCCTCAGTCATCTCTGTATCCTCTCGTCCTCAGTCATCTCTGTATCCTCTCGTCCTCAGTCATCTCTGTATCCTCTCGTCCTCAGTCATCACTGTATCCTCTCGTCCTCAGTCATCTCTGTATCCTCTCGTCCTCAGTCATCTCTGTATCCTCTCGTCCTCAGTCATCTCTGTATCCTCTCGTCCTCAGTCATCTCTGTATCCTCTCGTCCTCAGTCATCTCTGTATCCTCTCGTCCTCAGTCATCTCTGTATCCTCTCGTCCTCAGTCATCTCTGTATCCTCTCGTCCTCAGTCATCATGGGGATCTTGCCTAAATTTGTCTGCGGAGGACGTTGTAAAAATAGGTTCTTTCTCTGAATGAAGGAAATTCTTGTGGACAAGAGGAAAATAAGACTTATATCAGTGTATCGAAGAAAAAGTACAAGAATCTCAGGAACAACAATCGAAGTCACATCTACGAGAAGTGAACCTGAGTCTCTACAGAGATCTCCTTCTCCTCCTTACGTACGGTTTTCAAGGCCATTCTTCCCCCACATGCAGGTGTTCATACTCAGATACCCAGAAACAAGACGTCCTCCCACCGGAGGTTCACGGGAGGTACGTTATCTAGAGAGGAGACATGAAGGTCTTCTGTCCTTCACAGTTTTCACCAACTACAACGTTATAATTGAAATTATTTTCTTAAGGGATGTGTTCTACGAGCTTGTCATTCCTGTGAACCTTCAGTTGCAAGTAACTTTGAATATAAGATGTTAGAACGTAACGGCTGCTGCCATCTAGCGGCCGTAAGTTTAATTGCAACACAAAAATGAACAAATGCTGTGAATATTTTCACGTCAATGGTACGACCCACCGTGACGATGTCGGAGCTCCAGTTGTTGAACCCGAGGAAGTGATTGGCCAGGTCGCAACACTTGTTGTGCCCGAGGGGTCGTCGCTCCGTCTGGTACTGGCGGCTCTGTCGGGCGGCCAGACGCACCTGAGGACGAGCGCAGGTGACGAAGGGCGGCGAGGGCGGCGTGAGCTCGCCGTACCTTCAGGGGGAGGGTCTGGAAGAGCGGGCGTCCGTCCGTGCGCCTCTGAGCCTGAGAGGCCTGAGACGCAGAGTAGAACTTGACGACAGCGTAGAACCCCGACGGGCTGAGCGGGTCGGTCGGTCGCACCTTTAGCATGTAAAGAGGTCCGAACCCGGAGAACACCGCGAACAGGCTCTCCTTTGGGGAGAGGACTTGGGTCACACCCGGGTCTTACTATCAAATGTTTTGTCCGTTTATGAGAAAATGTAAAAGAAATTATTTCACATGATTCAAGAGTCTTACAATGAAATTGTGACATCAGAGGACCTGGATCTGGACCTTCGTCAGACCTGATTCCATCATCACTGTATCCTCTCGTCCTCAGTCATCACTGTATCCTCTCATCCTCAGTCATCACTGTATCCTCTCTACCTCATTCATCCCTGTATCCTCTCGTCCTCAGTCATCTCTGTATCCTCTTGTCCTCAGTCATCCCTGTAACTTCTCGTCCTCAGTCATCACTGTATCCTCTCGTCCACAGTCATCACTGTATCCTCTCTTCCTCAGTCATCACTGTATCCTCTCGTCCTCAGTCATCACTGTATCCTCTCGTCCCCAGTCATCACTGTTTCCTTTTTTGTCCTCAGTCATCACTGTATCCTCTCGTCCCCAGTCATCACTGTATCCTCTCATCCTCAGTCATCACTGTTTCCTTTTTTGTCGTCAGTCATCACTGTATCCTCTCGTCCCCAGTCATCACTGTTTCCTTTTTTTGTCCTCAGTCATCACTGTATCATCTCGTCCTCAGTCATCACTGTATCCTCTCATCCTCAGTCATCCCTGTATCCTCTCGTCCTCAGTCATCACTGTATCATCTCGTCCTCAGTCATCACTGTATCATCTCGTCCTCAGTCATCCCTGTAACTTCTCGTCCTCAGTCATCACTGTATCCTCTCGTCCTCAGTCATCCCTGTAACTTCTCGTCCTCAGTCATCACTGTATCATCTCGTCCCCAGTCATCACTGTATCCTCTCGTCCTCAGTCATCACTCTATCCTCTCGTCCTCAGTCATCACTGTATCCTCTCGTCCTCAGTCATCACTGTATCCTCTCGTCCTCAGTCATCACTGTATCCTCTCGTCATCAGTCATCACTGTATCCTCTCGTCCTCAATTATCACTGTATCCTCTCATCAGTCATCACTGTATCCCCTCGTCCTCAGTCATCACTGTATCCTCTCGTCCTCAATTATCACTGTATCCTCTCATCAGTCATCACTGTATCCTCTCGTCCTGAGTCATCACTGTATCCCCTCGTCCTCAGTCATCACTGTATCCTCTCGTCCTCAATTATCACTGTATCCTCTCATCAGTCATCACTGTATCCTCTCGTCCTCAGTCATCACTGTATCCTCTCGTCATCAGTCATCACTGTATCCTCTCGTCCTCAGTCATCACTGTATCCTCTCGTCCTCAGTCATGACTGTATCCTCGTCCTCAGTCATCACTGTATCCTCTCGTCCCCAGTCATCACTGTATCCTCTCGTCCTCAGTCATCACTGTATCCTCTCGTCCCCAGTCATGCCTGTATCCTCGTCCTCAGTCATCACTGTATCCTCTCGTCCTCAGTCATCACTGTATCCTCTCGTCCTCAGTCATCACTGTATCCTCTCGTCCCCAGTCATCACTGTATCCTCTCGTCCTCAGTCATCACTTTATCCTCTCGTCCCCAGTCATGCCTGTATCCTCGTCCTCAGTCATCACTGTATCCTCTCGTCCTCAGTCATCACTGTATCCTCTCGTCCCCAGTCATCACTGTATCCTCTCGTCCTCAGTCATCACTTTATCCTCTCGTCCCCAGTCATCTCTGTATCCTCTCGTCCCCAGTCATGCCTGTATCCTCGTCCTCAGTCATCACTGTATCCTCTTGTCCTCAGTCATCACTGTATCCTCTTGTCTTCAGTCACCACTGTATCCTCTCATCCTCAGTCACCACTGTATCCTCTCGTTCTTAGCTAGTATTACTACTAGGACTCACCTGGATCTGGACCTCCGTCAGACCTGATTCAATGTTCCACACGAAGATGGTCTTGTTGTTTTCTACCGGAACCACAAACTCCAGGATCTCCAGGTCCATCTGCAGCAGGACTGTGGTGTGGAACCACAACCACAACCACAACCACAACAACAACACAAACACAAACACACACAAGTTTCCCGCGCTGTCGCAAACGACGATATAATTGTTCGAACCTTCAGTTCACGGAGGAGAAGTCCGACAGGTGAGGCAGCAGGTGCGCGCGACAGGTGAGCTCAGGTGCGGATCTAGAAACGCAGACGTTCACGGCGGACACTTGCGTGTTCCCGCGGCTGCCGGCGGAAATGACGTCAGATGCGGACAAAAGTCTGACGAGTTGAGAGAATTTTTTGGAGTGAAATTATTAATTAAAATGAATAAATAATCGACTCTCATCTGGTTTATCTTTGGAAACTGTTTTATCTTTGAGATTAAAGTCACAAAAATGCTCCAAAATAAAAAAAATAAAAAAATAAATCTATTAGTTTCAGGTATTAACGTGGAAACTAGGCTGCAGTGGACGTTCCCGCGCCAGACACGAACACCTGGAGGCTCAGATGAAATCATCGGTCGCGCGATACGAAAACGAAAGCGCAAAAAGAAAAGAGTTATTCTTGCGTCACTTCCGGTTGGTGTGACTTCCCCGCGGAGCGCAACTGAAAAGTGAAATCGTGACGTCACTGTGGCGCTACTTTTTTTTCCTTCTTATTTGACGAAATGATTTCACCAAAATAAAAACAAATCACTCTGTGGCCTTGAACATGATGGTTGTGTGTGTTTTTTATGTTTTATCAATTCCCTGCGTGGACGCGTCTCACGCACGCGCGTGGACGCGTCTCACGCACGCGCGCGGACAGGTGAGGAGGAAAGCGAGAGTGGAAAGTTGGATTTTCCCGCTTTCGCTCTCAGAGCATCTTAAAAATATGCGGATCAAGTCAAAGTCGCACAAAAGTCGCCATGAACGCGTTGAGAAGCATCTTGTTGTTCACCTGCTGCACGGCCGCGCTGGGCTGTGATTGGCTGAGACACGCCGCTCACCTGAGCGAGCGCTCCTTACGTTTGCTGCAGAAGATGGTGAGTCCGCTGGAGGCTCCAGGGGGTCCAAGAAGTCCTTTAAAAAGTCTCTCTGCTGCTCCTTCACAGGACAGACCGCCGACAGAGGACGACTGTCCCGAGAGGTTCCCGCACCAGATGTACAGCAGAGTTCACCTGCTGCAGGTAAAACACACGCCGGACCGGAACCACATGCGAACACTTGCTGACTTTGATGTGTTTTCCAGGCGCAGCCTCAGATCTTCTTCATCAGCCAGAACCTGCGCCTGGTCCTGGACTTCTATCTTCAGGGGAACTTCTCGCAAGTCCAGGAGAACCAAGAGGTCTCAGTGTTTCTGCAGACGCTGGAGCTGCAGGCGTCTGAGCTCACGGAGTGTGTAAGTACTTTTATCAGTGTGTAAGTACTTTTATCAGTGTGTAAGTACTTTTATCAGTGTGTAAGTACTTTTATCAGTGTGTAAGTACTTTTATCAGTGTGTAAGTACTTTTGTCACTGTGTAAGTACTTTTATCAGTGTGTAAGTACTTTTATCAGTGTGTAAGTACTTTTATCAGTGTGTAAGTACTTTTATCAGTGTGTAAGTACTTTTATCAGTGTGTAAGTACTTTTATCAGTGTGTAAGTACTTTTATCAGTGTGTAAGTACTTTTATCAGTGTGTAAGTACTTTTATCAGTGTGTAAGTACTTTTATCAGTGTGTAAGTACTTTTGTCAGTGTGTAAGTACTTTTATCAGTGTGTAAGTACTTTTATCAGTGTGTAAGTACTTTTATCAGTGTGTAAGTACTTTTGTCAGTGTGTAAGTACTTTTATCAGTGTGTAAGTACTTTTATCAGTGTGTAAGTGCTTTTGTCAGTGTGTAAGTACTTTTATCAGTGTGTAAGTACTTTTATCAGTGTGTAAGTACTTTTGTCAGTGTGTAAGTACTTTTATCAGTGTGTAAGTACTTTTATCAGTGTGTAAGTACTTTTATCAGTGTGTAAGTACTTTTATCAGTGTGTAAGTACTTTTGTCACTGTGTAAGTACTTTTATCAGTGTGTAAGTACTTTTATCAGTGTGTAAGTACTTTTATCAGTGTGTAAGTACTTTTATCAGTGTGTAAGTACTTTTATCAGTGTGTAAGTACTTTTATCAGTGTGTAAGTACTTTTATCAGTGTGTAAGTACTTTTATCAGTGTGTAAGTACTTTTATCAGTGTGTAAGTACTTTTATCAGTGTGTAAGTACTTTTATCAGTGTGTAAGTACTTTTATCAGTGTGTAAGTACTTTTGTCAGTGTGTAAGTACTTTTATCAGTGTGTAAGTACTTTTATCAGTGTGTAAGTACTTTTATCAGTGTGTAAGTACTTTTGTCAGTGTGTAAGTACTTTTATCAGTGTGTAAGTACTTTTATCAGTGTGTAAGTACTTTTGTCAGTGTGTAAGTACTTTTATCAGTGTGTAAGTGCTTTTGTCAGTGTGTAAGTACTTTTATCAGTGTGTAAGTACTTTTATCAGTGTGTAAGTACTTTTATCAGTGTGTAAGTACTTTTGTCAGTGTGTAAGTACTTTTATCAGTGTGTAAGTACTTTTGTCAGTGTGTAAGTACTTTTATCAGTGTGTAAGTACTTTTGTCAGTGTGTAAGTACTTTTGTCAGTGTGTAAGTGCTTTTGTCAGTGTGTAAGTACTTTTGTCAGTGTGTAAGTACTTTTGTCAGTGTGTAAGTACTTTTATCAGTGTGTAAGTACTTTTGTCAGTGTGTAAGTACTTTTATCAGTGTGTAAGTACTTTTGTCAGTGTGTAAGTACTTTTGTCAGTGTGTAAGTGCTTTTGTCAGTGTGTAAGTACTTTTGTCAGTGTGTAAGTACTTTTGTCAGTGTGTAAGTACTTTTATCAGTGTGTAAGTGCTTTTGTCAGTGTGTAAGTACTTTTATCAGTGTGTAAGTACTTTTATCAGTGTGTAAGTACTTTTATCAGTGTGTAAGTACTTTTGTCAGTGTGTACGTACTTTTGTCAGTGTGTAAGTACTTTTATCAGTGTGTAAGTACTTTTATCAGTGTGTAAGTACTTTTATCAGTGTGTAAGTACTTTTGTCAGTGTGTAAGTACTTTTATCAGTGTGTAAGTACTTTTATCAGTGTGTAAGTACTTTTGTCAGTGTGTAAGTACTTTTATCAGTGTGTAAGTACTTTTATCAGTGTCTAAGTACTTTTATCAGTGTGTAAGTACTTTTATCAGTGTGTAAGTACTTTTATCAGTGTGTAAGTACTTTTGTCAGTGTGTAAGTACTTTTATCAGTGTGTTAGTACTTTTATCAGTGTGTAAGTACTTTTATCAGTGTGTAAGTACTTTTATCAGTGTGTAAGTACTTTTGTCAGTGTGTAAGTACTTTTATCAGTGTGTAAGTACTTTTATCAGTGTGTAAGTACTTTTATCAGTGTGTAAGTACTTTTGTCAGTGTGTAAGTACTTTTATCAGTGTGTAAGTACTTTTATCAGTGTGTAAGTACTTTTGTCAGTGTGTAAGTACTTTTATCAGTGTGTAAGTACTTTTATCAGTGTGTAAGTACTTTTATCAGTGTCTAAGTACTTTTATCAGTGTCTAAGTACTTTTATCAGTGTGTAAGTACTTTTATCAGTGTCTAAGTACTTTTATCAATGTGTAAGTACTTTTATGAGTGTCTAAGTACTTTTGTCAGTGTGTAAGTACTTTTATCAGTGTGTAAGTACTTTTGTCAGTGTGTAAGTACTTTTATCAGTGTGTAAGTACTTTTATCAGTGTGTAAGTACTTTTATCAGTGTGTAAGTACTTTTATCAGTGTGTAAGTACTTTTATCAGTGTGTAAGTACTTTTGTCAGTGTGTAAGTACTTTTATCAGTGTGTAAGTACTTTTGTCAGTGTGTAAGTACTTTTGTCAGTGTGTAAGTACTTTTATCAGTGTGTAAGTACTTTTATCAGTGTGTAAGTACTTTTGTCAGTGTGTAAGTACTTTCATCTTCTACACAATCTTCAGTTGTGTTCACGTGTACATGTGTGTTGCAGGTGTCGAGCCCGAGAGATAAGATCAGAGTAAGAAAGTATCTACGACGACTCAAGAAGAGATTTCAAGTGAGTACAAATATTTGTTTAGTCCATACTTTTGTTTTCGGCCCTTTAGATGTGTATTCAAGAAGTATGAAAACTTAAATAACAATATTTTTATTAGTATAACAACATATTTGTTCAAACCTTTATTGTAGAAGAAGTAGAAGTAGAAGTATTAGTAGTAGAAGTATTAGTAGTAGAAGTATTAGTAGTAGAAGTATTAGTAGTAGAAGTATTAGTAGTAGAAGTAGAATAAGTAGTTGAAGAATAAGATGTAGAATCAGTAGAAATAGTAGAATAAGTAGAAGTAGTAGAAGATGTAGTAGAATCAGTAGAAGTAGTGTTTTTAAAGTTTAATGTTTCTAGGTTTGAGTAGATGAAAAAAGTATAAAAAGAATAAATATAAATAATATAAAGAATAAATATAAATAATATAAAGAATAAATATAAATAATATAAAGAATAAATATAAATAATATAAAGAATAAATAGAAACAATATAAATAATAAGTATAAATAATATAAATAATAAGTATAAATAATATAAATAATAAATATAAATAATATGAAGAATAAATATAAATAATATAAAGAATAAATAGAAATAATATAAAGAATAAATATAAATAATATAAAGAATAAATATAAATAATATAAAGAATGAATAGAAACAATATAAAGAATAAATAGAAATAATATAAAGAATAAATAGAAATAATATAAAGAATAAATATAAATATTATAAAGAATAAATAGAAACAATATAAAGAATAAATAGAAATAATATAAAGAATAAATAGAAATAATATAAAGAATGAATATAAATATTATAAAGAATAAATAGAAATAATATAAAGAATAAATAGAAACAATATAAAGAATAAATATAAATAATATAAAGAATAAATATAAATATTATAAAGAATAAATAGCAATAATATGAAGAATAAATATAAATAATATAAAGAATAAATAGAAATATTATAAAGAATAAATATAAATAATATAAAGAATAAATATAAATAATATAAAGAATAAATATAAATATTATAAAGAATAAATAGCAATAATATGAAGAATAAATATAAATAATATAAATAATACATAGAAATATTATAAAGAATACATAGAAATATGAAGAAGAATAAATATAAATAATATAAAGAATAAATATAAATAATATAAAGAATAAATATAAATAATATAAAGAATACATAGAAATATGATAAAGAATACATAGAAATATTATAAAGAATACATAGAAATATTAAGAAGAATAAATAGAAATATTATAAAGCATAAATAGAAATAATATAAAGAATAAATAGAAACAATATAAAGAATAAATAGAAATAATATAAAGAATAAATAGAAATAATATAAAGAATAAATAGAAATAATATAAAGAATAAATATAAATAATATAAAGAATAAATATAAATAATATAAAGAATAAATAGAAATAATATAAAGAATACATAGAAATATTATAAAGAATACATAGAAATATTAAGAAGAATAAATAGAAATATTATAAAGCATAAATAGAATATATCAGAATAAAGAGTGTCAAATGTTCATGTCATCATCACTAACTTCTTCTTCTCGCTCCAGAGGTACAGAAACGCTTCCTGGGGGTCAACGAGATGTGAGACCAAAGTTCAACTTCAGAGACTCCACATCCTCCTGGCGGCTCTGACGCCCTCTGCTGGCCACCACTGAGTCAAAGATGTTTATTGTTTTTATTTATTTATTGTCATTTATTTATGTATTTATACCAATAAATTATTTTGAACACACGTCAGTCTTGTGGAGTTTTTATTGTTGGTGAAGCTGGTGACGTTTATGACATTTGAAACAATACATTTGAGAGACAATAACTTGAAAAGTGAAATCGTGACGTCACTTCTACTTCTTTTTCCTTCTTATTTGACGAAATGATTTCACCAAAATAAAAACAAATCACTCTGTGGCCTTGAACATGATGGTTGTGTGTGTTTTTTATGTTGTATTAATTCCCTGCGTGGACGCGTCTCACGCACGCGCGTGGACGCGTCTCACGCACGCGCGTGGACGCGTCTCACGCACGCGCGCGGACAGGTGAGGAGGAAAGCGAGAGTGGAAAGTTGGATTTTCCCGCTTTCGCTCTCAGAGCATCTTAAAAATATGCGGATCAAGTCAAAGTCGCACAAAAGTCGCCATGAACGCGTTGAGAAGCATCTTGTTGTTCACCTGCTGCACGGCCGCGCTGGGCTGTGATTGGCTGAGACACGCCGCTCACCTGAGCGAGCGCTCCTTACGTTTGCTGCAGAAGATGGTGAGTCCGCTGGAGGCTCCAGGGGGTCCAAGAAGTCCTTTAAAAAGTCTCTCTGCTGCTCCTTCACAGGACAGACCGCCGACAGAGGACGACTGTCCCGAGAGGTTCCCGCACCAGATGTACAGCAGAGTTCACCTGCTGCAGGTAAAACACACGCCGGACCGGAACCACATGCGAACACTTGCTGACTTTGATGTGTTTTCCAGGCGCAGCCTCAGATCTTCTTCATCAGCCAGAACCTGCGCCTGGTCCTGGACTTCTATCTTCAGGGGAACTTCTCGCAAGTCCAGGAGAACCAAGAGGTCTCAGTGTTTCTGCAGACGCTGGAGCTGCAGGCGTCTGAGCTCACGGAGTGTGTAAGTACTTTTATCAGTGTGTAAGTACTTTTATCAGTGTGTAAGTACTTTTATCAGTGTGTAAGTACTTTTATCAGTGTGTAAGTACTTTTGTCAGTGTGTAAGTACTTTTATCAGTGTGTAAGTACTTTTATCAGTGTGTAAGTACTTTTATCAGTGTGTAAGTACTTTTATCAGTGTGTAAGTACTTTTATCAGTGTGTAAGTACTTTTATCAGTGTGTAAGTACTTTTATCAGTGTGTAAGTACTTTTGTCAGTGTGTAAGTACTTTTATCAGTGTGTAAGTACTTTTATCAGTGTGTAAGTACTTTTATCAGTGTGTAAGTACTTTTATCAGTGTGTAAGTACTTTTGTCAGTGTGTAAGTACTTTTATCAGTGTGTAAGTACTTTTATCAGTGTGTAAGTACTTTTATCAGCGTGTAAGTACTTTTATCAGTGTGTAAGTACTTTTATCAGTGTGTAAGTACTTTTATCAGTGTGTAAGTACTTTTATCAGTGTGTAAGTACTTTTATCAGTGTGTAAGTACTTTTGTCAGTGTGTAAGTACTTTTATCAGTGTGTAAGTACTTTTATCAGTGTGTAAGTACTTTTATCAGTGTGTTAGTACTTTTATCAGTGTCTAAGTACTTTTATCAGTGTGTAAGTACTTTTATCAGTGTGTTAGTACTTTTATCAGTGTGTAAGTACTTTTATCAGTGTGTAAGTACTTTTATCAGTGTGTAAGTACTTTTATCAGTGTGTAAGTACTTTTATCAGTGTGTAAGTACTTTTATCAGTGTGTAAGTACTTTTATCAGTGTGTAAGTACTTTTGTCAGTGTGTAAGTACTTTTATCAGTGTGTAAGTACTTTTATCAGCGTGTAAGTACTTTTATCAGTGTGTAAGTACTTTTATCAGTGTGTAAGTACTTTTATCAGTGTGTAAGTACTTTTGTCAGTGTGTAAGTACTTTTATCAGTGTGTAAGTACTTTTATCAGTGTGTAAGTACTTTTATCAGCGTGTAAGTACTTTTATCAGTGTGTAAGTACTTTTATCAGTGTGTAAGTACTTTTATCAGTGTGTAAGTACTTTTATCAGTGTGTAAGTACTTTTATCAGTGTGTTAGTACTTTTATCAGTGTGTAAGTACTTTTATCAGTGTGTAAGTACTTTTATCAGTGTGTTAGTACTTTTGTCAGTGTGTAAGTACTTTTATCAGTGTGTAAGTACTTTTATCAGTGTGTAAGTACTTTTATCAGTGTGTAAGTACTTTTATCAGTGTGTAAGTACTTTTATCAGTGTCTAAGTACTTGTATCAGTGTGTAAGTACTTTTGTCAGTGTGTAAGTACTTGTATCAGTGTGTAAGTACTTTTGTCAGTGTGTAAGTACTTTTGTCAGTGTGTAAGTACTTTTGTCAGTGTGTAAGTACTTTTATCAGTGTGTAAGTACTTTTGTCAGTGTGTAAGTACTTTTGTCAGTGTGTAAGTACTTTTGTCAGTGTGTAAGTACTTTTGTCAGTGTGTAAGTACGTTTGTCAGTGTGTAAGTACTTTTATCAGTGTGTAAGTACTTTTATCAGTGTGTAAGTACTTTTGTCAGTGTGTAAGTACTTTTATCAGTGTGTAAGTACTTTTATCAGTTTGTAAGTCCTTTTATCAGTGTGTAAGTACTTTTATCAGTGTGTAAGTACTTTTATCAGTGTGTAAGTACTTTTGTCAGTGTGTAAGTACTTGTATCAGTGTGTAAGTACTTTTGTCAGTGTGTAAGTACTTTTGTCAGTGTGTAAGTACTTTTATCAGTGTGTAAGTACTTTTATCAGTGTGTAAGTACTTTTGTCAGTGTGTAAGTACTTGTATCAGTGTGTAAGTACTTTTGTCAGTGTGTAAGTACTTTTGTCAGTGTGTAAGTACTTTTGTCAGTGTGTAAGTACTTTTATCAGTGTGTAAGTACTTTTGTCAGTGTGTAAGTACTTTTGTCAGTGTGTAAGTACTTTTGTCAGTGTGTAAGTACTTTTGTCAGTGTGTAAGTACTTTTGTCAGTGTGTAAGTACGTTTGTCAGTGTGTAAGTACTTTTATCAGTGTGTAAGTACTTTTATCAGTGTGTAAGTACTTTTGTCAGTGTGTAAGTACTTTTATCAGTGTGTAAGTACTTTTATCAGTTTGTAAGTCCTTTTATCAGTGTGTAAGTACTTTTATCAGTTTGTAAGTACTTTTATCAGCGTGTAAGTACTTTTATCAGTGTGTAAGTACTTTTATCAGTGTGTAAGTACTTTTATCAGTGTGTAAGTACTTTTATCAGTGTGTAAGTACTTTTATCAGTGTCTAAGTACTTTTATCAGTGTGTAAGTACTTTTATCAGTGTGTAAGTACTTTTATCAGTTTGTAAGTCCTTTTATCAGTGTGTAAGTACTTTTATCAGTTTGTAAGTACTTTTATCAGTGTGTAAGTACTTTTATCAGTGTGTAAGTACTTTTATCAGTGTGTAAGTACTTTTATCAGTGTGTAAGTACTTTTATCAGTGTGTAAGTACTTTTATCAGTGTGTAAGTACTTTTATCAGTGTCTAAGTACTTTTATCAGTGTGTAAGTACTTTTATCAGTGTGTAAGTACTTTTATCAGTGTGTAAGTACTTTTATCAGTGTGTAAGTACTTTTATCAGTGTGTAAGTACTTTTATCAGTGTGTAAATACTTTTATCAGTGTGTAAGTACTTTTATCAGTGTGTTAGTACTTTTATCAGTGTGTAAGTACTTTTATCAGTGTGTAAGTACTTTTATCAGTGTGTAAGTACTTTTATCAGTGTGTAAGTACTTTTATCAGTGTCTAAGTACTTTTATCAGTGTGTTAGTACTTTTATCAGTGTGTAAGTACTTTTATCAGTGTGTAAGTACTTTTATCAGTGTGTTAGTACTTTTGTCAGTGTGTAAGTACTTTTATCAGTGTGTTAGTACTTTTGTCAGTGTGTAAGTACTTTTATCAGTGTGTAAGTACTTTTATCAGTGTGTTAGTACTTTTGTCAGTGTGTAAGTACTTTTATCATTGTGTAAGTACTTTTATCATTGTGTAAGTACTTTTATCAGTGTGTAAGTACTTTTATCAGTGTGTAAGTACTTTTGTCAGTGTGTAAGTACTTTTACCAGTGTGTAAGTACTTTTATCAGTGTGTAAGTACTTTTATCAGTGTGTTAGTACTTTTATCAGTGTGTAAGTACTTTTATCAGTGTGTAAGTACTTTTATCAGTGTGTAAGTACTTTTATCAGTGTGTTAGTACTTTTGTCAGTGTGTAAGTACTTTTATCAGTGTGTTAGTACTTTTGTCAGTGTGTAAGTACTTTTATCAGTGTGTAAGTACTTTTATCAGTGTGTTAGTACTTTTGTCAGTGTGTAAGTACTTTTATCATTGTGTAAGTACTTTTATCATTGTGTAAGTACTTTTATCAGTGTGTAAGTACTTTTGTCAGTGTGTAAGTACTTTTATCAGTGTGTAAGTACTTTTATCAGTGTGTTAGTGCTTTTATCAGTGTGTAAGTACTTTTATCAGTGTGTAAGTACTTCTATCAGTGTGTAAGTACTTTTATCAGTGTGTAAGTACTTTTGTCAGTGTGTAAGTACTTTTGTCAGTGTGTAAGTACTTTTTATAGTGTGTAAGTACTTTTATCAGTGTGTAAGTACTTTTATCAGTGTGTAAGTACTTTTATCAGTGTGTAAGTACTTTTATCAGGTGTAAGTACTTTTGTCAGTGTGTAAGTACTTTTGTCAGTGTGTGAGTACTTTTATCATTGTGTAAGTACTTTTATCATTGTGTAAGTACTTTTATCAGTGTGTAAGTACTTTTATCAGTGTGTGAGTACTTTTGTCAGTGTGTAAGTACTTTTATCAGTGTGTAAGTACTTTTGTCAGTGTGTAAGTACTTTTATCAGTGTGTAAGTACTTTTATCAGTGTGTTAGTACTTTTGTCAGTGTGTTAGTACTTTTATCATTGTGTAAGTACTTTTATCATTGTGTAAGTACTTTTATCAGTGTGTAAGTACTTTTATCAGTGTGTAAGTACTTTTGTCAGTGTGTAAGTACTTTTATCAGTGTGTAAGTACTTTTGTCAGTGTGTAAGTACTTTTGTCAGTGTGTAAGTACTTTCATCTTCTACACAATCTTCAGTTGTGTTCACGTGTACATGTGTGTTGCAGGTGTCGAGCCCGAGAGATGAGATCAGAGTAAGAAAGTATCTACGACGACTCAAGAAGAGATTTCAAGTGAGTACAAATATTTGTTTAGTCCATACTTTTGTTTTTGGCCCTTTAGATGTGTATTCAAGAAGTATGAAAACTTAAATAACAATATTTTATTAGTATAACAACATATTTGTTCAAACCTTTATTGTAGAAAAAGTAGAAGTAGAAGTATTAGTAGTAGAAGTATTAGTAGTAGAAGTATTAGTAGTAGAAGTATTAGTAGTAGAAGTAGAATAAGTAGTTGAAGAATAAGATGTAGAATCAGTAGAAATAGTAGAATAAGTAGAAGTAGTAGAAGATGTAGTAGAATCAGTAGAAGTAGTGTTTTTAAAGTTTAATGTTTCTAGGTTTGAGTCGATGAAAAAAGTATAAAAAGAATAAATATAAATAATATAAAGAATAAATATAAATATTATAAAGAATAAATAGAAACAATATAAAGAATAAATAGAAACAATATAAAGAATAAATATAAATATTATAAAGAATAAATAGAAACAATATAAAGAATAAATATAAATAATATAAAGAAAAAATATAAATATTATAAAGAATAAATAGAAACAATATAAAGAATAAATATAAATAATATAAAGAATAAATATAAATATTATAAAGAATAAATAGAAACAATATAAAGAATAAATAGAAACATTATAAAGAATAAATAGAAATAATATAAAGAATAAATAGAAATATTATAAAGAATAAATAGAAATAATATAAAGAATAAATATAAATAATATAAAGAATATATAGAAATATTATAACGAATAAATAGAAACAATATAAAGAATAAATAGAAACATTATAAAGAATAAATAGAAATAATATAAAGAATAAATATAAATAATATAAATAATAAATAGAAATAATATAAAGAATAAATAGAAATATTATAAAGAATAAATAGAAACAATATAAAGAATAAATAGAAATAATATAAAGAATAAATAGAAATAATATAAAGAATAAATATAAATAATATAAAGAATAAATAGAAATAATATAAAGAATAAATAGAAATATTATAAAGAATAAATAGAAATAATATAAAGAATAAATAGAAATAATATAAAGAATAAATAGAAATAATATAAAGAATAAATAGAAATATTATAAAGAATAAATATAAATAATATAAAGAATAAATATAAATAATATAAAGAATAAATATAAATAATATAAAGAATACATATAAATAATATAAAGAATACATAGAAATATTATAAAGAATACATAGAAATATTAAGAAGAATAAATAGAAATATTATAAAGCATAAATAGAATATATCAGAATAAAGAGTGTCAAATGTTCATGTCATCATCACTAACTTCTTCTTCTCGCTCCAGAGGTACAGAAACGCTTCCTGGGGGTCAACGAGATGTGAGACCAAAGTTCAACTTCAGAGACTCCACATCCTCCTGGCGGCTCTGACGCCCTCTGCTGGCCACCACTGAGTCAAAGATGTTTATTGTTTTTATTTATTTATTGTCATTTATTTATGTATTTATACCAATAAATTATTTTGAACACACGTCAGTCTTGTGGAGTTTTTATTGTTGGTGAAGCTGGTGACGTTTATGACATTTGAAACAATACATTTGAGAGACAATAACTTGAAAAGTGAAATCGTGACGTCACTTCTACTTCTTTTTCCTTCTTATTTGACGAAATGATTTCACCAAAATAAAAACAAATCACTCTGTGGCCTTGAACATGATGGTTGTGTGTGTTTTTTATGTTGTATTAATTCCCTGCGTGGACGCGTCTCACGCACGCGCGTGGACGCGTCTCACGCACGCGCGTGGACGCGTCTCACGCACGCGCGCGGACAGGTGAGGAGGAAAGCGAGAGTGGAAAGTTGGATTTTCCCGCTTTCGCTCTCAGAGCATCTTAAAAATATGCGGATCAAGTCAAAGTCGCACAAAAGTCGCCATGAACGCGTTGAGAAGCATCTTGTTGTTCACCTGCTGCACGGCCGCGCTGGGCTGTGATTGGCTGAGACACGCCGCTCACCTGAGCGAGCGCTCCTTACGTTTGCTGCAGAAGATGGTGAGTCCGCTGGAGGCTCCAGGGGGTCCAAGAAGTCCTTTAAAAAGTCTCTCTGCTGCTCCTTCACAGGACAGACCGCCGACAGAGGACGACTGTCCCGAGAGGTTCCCGCACCAGATGTACAGCAGAGTTCACCTGCTGCAGGTAAAACACACGCCGGACCGGAACCACATGCGAACACTTGCTGACTTTGATGTGTTTTCCAGGCGCAGCCTCAGATCTTCTTCATCAGCCAGAACCTGCGCCTGGTCCTGGACTTCTATCTTCAGGGGAACTTCTCGCAAGTCCAGGAGAACCAAGAGGTCTCAGTGTTTCTGCAGACGCTGGAGCTGCAGGCGTCTGAGCTCACGGAGTGTGTAAGTACTTTTATCAGTGTGTAAGTACTTTTATCAGTGTGTAAGTACTTTTATCAGTGTGTAAGTACTTTTATCAGTGTGTAAGTACTTTTATCAGTGTGTAAGTACTTTTATCAGTGTGTAAGTACTTTTATCAGTGTGTAAGTACTTTTATCAGTGTGTAAGTACTTTTATCAGTGTGTAAGTACTTTTATCAGTGTGTAAGTACTTTTATCAGTGTGTAAGTACTTTTATCAGTGTGTAAGTACTTTTGTCAGTGTGTAAGTACTTTTATCAGTGTGTAAGTACTTTTATCAGTGTGTAAGTACTTTTATCAGTGTGTAAGTACTTTTATCAGTGTGTAAGTACTTTTATCAGTGTGTAAGTACTTTTGTCAGTGTGTAAGTACTTTTATCAGTGTGTAAGTACTTTTATCAGTGTGTTAGTACTTTTATCAGTGTGTAAGTACTTTTATCAGTGTGTAAGTACTTTTATCAGTGTGTAAGTACTTTTATCAGTGTGTAAGTACTTTTATCAGTGTGTAAGTACTTTTATCAGTGTGTAAGTACTTTTATCAGTGTGTAAGTACTTTTATCAGTGTGTAAGTACTTTTATCAGTGTGTAAGTACTTTTGTCAGTGTGTAAGTACTTTTATCAGTGTGTAAGTACTTTTATCAGTGTGTAAGTACTTTTATCAGTGTGTAAGTACTTTTATCAGTGTGTAAGTACTTTTATCAGTGTGTAAGTACTTTTATCAGTGTGTAAGTACTTTTATCAGTGTGTAAGTACTTTTGTCAGTGTGTAAGTACTTTTATCAGTGTGTAAGTACTTTTATCAGTGTGTAAGTACTTTTATCAGCGTGTAAGTACTTTTATCAGTGTGTAAGTACTTTTATCAGTGTGTAAGTACTTTTATCAGTGTGTAAGTACTTTTATCAGTGTGTAAGTACTTTTATCAGTGTGTAAGTACTTTTATCAGTGTGTAAGTACTTTTGTCAGTGTGTAAGTACTTTTATCAGTGTGTAAGTACTTTTATCAGTGTGTAAGTACTTTTGTCAGTGTGTAAGTACTTTTATCAGTGTGTAAGTACTTTTATCAGTGTGTAAGTACTTTTATCAGTGTGTAAGTACTTTTATCAGTGTCTAAGTACTTTTATCAGTGTGTAAGTACTTTTGTCAGTGTGTAAGTACTTTTATCAGTGTGTAAGTACTTTTATCAGTGTGTTAGTACTTTTATCAGTGTGTAAGTACTTTTATCAGTGTGTAAGTACTTTTATCAGTGTGTAAGTACTTTTATCAGTGTGTAAGTACTTTTATCAGTGTCTAAGTACTTTTATCAGTGTGTAAGTACTTTTGTCAGTGTGTAAGTACTTTTATCAGTGTGTAAGTACTTTTATCAGTGTCTAAGTACTTTTATCAGTGTCTAAGTACTTTTATCAGTGTGTAAGTACTTTTGTCAGTGTGTAAGTACTTTTATCAGTGTGTAAGTACTTTTATCAGTGTGTAAGTACTTTTATCAGTGTCTAAGTACTTTTATCAGTGTGTAAGTACTTTTATCAGTGTCTAAGTACTTTTATCAATGTGTAAGTACTTTTATGAGTGTCTAAGTACTTTTGTCAGTGTGTAAGTACTTTTATCAGTGTGTAAGTACTTTCATCTTCTACACAATCTTCAGTTGTGTTCACGTGTACATGTGTGTTGCAGGTGTCGAGCCCGAGAGATAAGATCAGAGTAAGAAAGTATCTACGACGACTCAAGAAGAGATTTCAAGTGAGTACAAATATTTGTTTAGTCCATACTTTTGTTTTTGGCCCTTTAGATGTGTATTCAAGAAGTATGAAAACTTAAATAACAATATTTTTATTAGTATAACAACATATTTGTTCAAACCTTTATTGTAGAAAATGTAGAAGTAGAAGTATTAGTAGTAGAAGTATTAGTAGTAGAAGTATTAGTAGTAGAAGTAGAATAAGTAGTTGAAGAATAAGATGTAGAATCAGTAGAAATAGTAGAATAAGTAGAAGATGTAGTAGAATCAGTAGAAGTAGTGTTTTTAAAGTTTAATGTTTCTAGGTTTGAGTCGATGAAAAAAGTATAAAAAGAATAAATAGAAATAATAAATATAAATAATATAAAGAATAAATAGAAACAATATAAAGAATAAATAGAAATAATATAAATAATAAATAGAAATAATATAAATAATAAATAGAAATAATATGAAGAATAAATAGAAATACTATAAATAATAAATATAAATATTATAAAGAATACATATAAATAATATAAAGAATAAATAGAAACAATATAAAGAATAAATAGAAATAATATAAAGAATAAATAGAAATAATATAAAGAATAAATATAATTAATATAAAGAATAAATAGAAATATAATAAAGAATAAATAGAAATAATATAAAGAATAAATAGAAATAATATAAAGAATACATAGAAATACTATAAATAATAAATATAAATAATATAAAGAATATATAGAAATACTATAAATAATAAATATAAATAATATTAAGGATAAATAGAAATAATATAAAGAATACATAGAAATATTATAAAGAATAAATAGAAATATTATAAAGAATATATAGAAATACTATAAATAATAAATATAAATAATATTAAGAATAAATAGAAATAATATAAAGAATAAATAGAAATAATATAAAGAATAAATAGAAATAATATAAAGAATAAATAGAAATACTATAAATAATAAATATAAATAATATTAAGAATAAATAGAAATAATATAAAGAATAAATAGAAATAATATAAAGAATAAATAGAAATAATATAAAGAATAAATAGAAATAATATGAAGAATAAATAGAAATAATATAAAGAATAAATAGAAATAATATGAAGAATAAATATAAATAATATAAATAATAAATATAAATAATATAAAGAATAAATATAAATAATATAAATAATAAATATAAATAATATAAAGAATAAATAGAAATACTATAAATAATAAATATAAATAATATTAAGAATAAATAGAAATAATATAAAGAATAAATAGAAATAATATAAAGAATAAATAGAAATAATATAAAGAATAAATAGAAATAATATGAAGAATAAATATAAATAATATTAAGAATAAATATAAATAATATAAAGAATAAATAGAAATAATATGAAGAATAAATATAAATAATATAAATAATAAATATAAATACTATAAAGAATAAATAGAAATAATATAAAGAATAAATAGAAACAATATAAAGAATAAATATAAATATTATAAAGAATATATAGAAATACTATAAAGAATAAATATAAATATTATAAAGAATAAATATAAATAATATAAAGAATAAATATAAATAATATAAAGAATAAATATAAATAATATAAAGAATAAATAGAAACAATATAACGAATGAATAGAAATATTATAAAGAATATATAGAAATACTATAAAGAATAAATATAAATATTATAAAGAATAAATATAAATAATATAAAGAATAAATATAAATAATATAAAGAATAAATATAAATAATATAAAGAATAAATATAAATAATATAAAGAATAAATAGAAATAATATAACGAATGAATAGAAATATTATAAAGAATATATAGAAATACTATAAAGAATAAATATAAATATTATAAAGAATAAATTTAAATAATATAAAGAATAAATATAAATAATATAAAGTATACATAGAAATATTATAAAGAATACATAGAAATATTATAAAGAATACATAGAAATATTAAGAAGAATAAATAGAAATATTATAAAGCATAAATAGAATATATCAGAATAAAGAGTGTCAAATGTTCATGTCATCATCACTAACTTCTTCTTCTCGCTCCAGAGGTACAGAAACGCTTCCTGGGGGTCAACGAGATGTGAGACCAAAGTTCAACTTCAGAGACTCCACATCCTCCTGGCGGCTCTGACGCCCTCTGCTGGCCACCACTGAGTCAAAGATGTTTATTGTTTTTATTTATTTATTGTCCTTTATTTATGTATTTATACCAATAAATTATTTTGAACACACGTCAGTCTTGTGGAGTTTTTATTGTTGGTGAAGCTGGTGACGTTTATGACATTTGAAACAATACATTTGAGAGACAATAACTTGAAAAGTGAAATCGTGACGTCACTTCTACTTCTTTTTCCTTCTTATTTGACGAAATGATTTCACCAAAATAAAAACAAATCACTCTGTGGCCTTGAACATGATGGTTGTGTGTGTTTTTTATGTTGTATTAATTCCCTGCGTGGACGCGTCTCACGCACGCGCGCGGACAGGTGAGGAGGAAAGCGAGAGTGGAAAGTTGGATTTTCCCGCTTTCGCTCTCAGAGCATCTTAAAAATATGCGGATAAAGTCAAAGTCGCACAAAAGTCGCCATGAACGCGTTGAGAAGCATCTTGTTGTTCACCTGCTGCACGGCCGCGCTGGGCTGTGATTGGCTGAGACACGCCGCTCACCTGAGCGAGCGCTCCTTACGTTTGCTGCAGAAGATGGTGAGTCCGCTGGAGGCTCCAGGGGGTCCAAGAAGTCCTTTAAAAAGTCTCTCTGCTGCTCCTTCACAGGACAGACCGCCGACAGAGGACGACTGTCCCGAGAGGTTCCCGCACCAGATGTACAGCAGAGTTCACCTGCTGCAGGTAAAACACACGCCGGACCGGAACCACATGCGAACACTTGCTGACTTTGATGTGTTTTCCAGGCGCAGCCTCAGATCTTCTTCATCAGCCAGAACCTGCGCCTGGTCCTGGACTTCTATCTTCAGGGGAACTTCTCGCAAGTCCAGGAGAACCAAGAGGTCTCAGTGTTTCTGCAGACGCTGGAGCTGCAGGCGTCTGAGCTCACGGAGTGTGTAAGTACTTTTATCAGTGTGTAAGTACTTTTATCAGTGTGTAAGTACTTTTATCAGTGTGTAAGTACTTTTATCAGTGTGTAAGTACTTTTATCAGTGTGTAAGTACTTTTGTCAGTGTGTAAGTACTTTTATCAGTGTGTAAGTACTTTTATCAGTGTGTAAGTACTTTTATCAGTGTGTAAGTACTTTTATCAGTGTGTAAGTACTTTTATCAGTGTGTAAGTACTTTTATCAGTGTGTAAGTACTTTTGTCAGTGTGTAAGTACTTTTATCAGTGTGTAAGTACTTTTATCAGTGTGTAAGTACTTTTATCAGTGTGTAAGTACTTTTATCAGTGTGTAAGTACTTTTGTCAGTGTGTAAGTACTTTTATCAGTGTGTAAGTACTTTTATCAGTGTGTAAGTACTTTTATCAGCGTGTAAGTACTTTTATCAGTGTGTAAGTACTTTTATCAGTGTGTAAGTACTTTTATCAGTGTGTAAGTACTTTTATCAGTGTGTAAGTACTTTTATCAGTGTGTAAGTACTTTTGTCAGTGTGTAAGTACTTTTATCAGTGTGTAAGTACTTTTATCAGTGTGTAAGTACTTTTATCAGTGTGTTAGTACTTTTATCAGTGTCTAAGTACTTTTATCAGTGTGTAAGTACTTTTATCAGTGTGTTAGTACTTTTATCAGTGTGTAAGTACTTTTATCAGTGTGTAAGTACTTTTATCAGTGTGTAAGTACTTTTATCAGTGTGTAAGTACTTTTATCAGTGTGTAAGTACTTTTATCAGTGTGTAAGTACTTTTATCAGTGTGTAAGTACTTTTGTCAGTGTGTAAGTACTTTTATCAGTGTGTAAGTACTTTTATCAGCGTGTAAGTACTTTTATCAGTGTGTAAGTACTTTTATCAGTGTGTAAGTACTTTTATCAGTGTGTAAGTACTTTTGTCAGTGTGTAAGTACTTTTATCAGTGTGTAAGTACTTTTATCAGTGTGTAAGTACTTTTATCAGCGTGTAAGTACTTTTATCAGTGTGTAAGTACTTTTATCAGTGTGTAAGTACTTTTATCAGTGTGTAAGTACTTTTATCAGCGTGTAAGTACTTTTATCAGTGTGTAAGTACTTTTATCAGTGTGTAAGTACTTTTGTCAGTGTGTAAGTACTTTTATCAGTGTGTAAGTACTTTTATCAGTGTGTAAGTACTTTTATCAGTGTGTAAGTACTTTTGTCAGTGTGTAAGTACTTTTATCAGTGTCTAAGTACTTTTATCAGTGTGTAAGTACTTTTATCAGTGTGTAAGTACTTTTATCAGTGTGTAAGTACTTTTATCAGTGTGTAAGTACTTTTGTCAGTGTGTAAGTACTTTTATCAGTGTCTAAGTACTTTTATCAGTGTGTAAGTACTTTTATCAGTGTGTAAGTACTTTTATCAGTGTGTAAGTACTTTTGTCAGTGTGTTAGTACTTTTGTCAGTGTGTAAGTACTTTTATCAGTGTCTAAGTACTTTTGTCAGTGTGTAAGTACTTTTATCAGTGTGTAAGTACTTTTGTCAGTGTGTTAGTACTTTTATCAGTGTGTAAGTACTTTTGTCAGTGTGTAAGTACTTTCATCTTCTACACAATCTTCAGTTGTGTTCACGTGTACATGTGTGTTGCAGGTGTCGAGCCCGAGAGATAAGATCAGAGTAAGAAAGTATCTACGACGACTCAAGAAGAGATTTCAAGTGAGTACAAATATTTGTTTAGTCCATACTTTTGTTTTCGGCCCTTTAGATGTGTATTCAAGAAGTATGAAAACTTAAATAACAATATTTTTATTAGTATAACAACATATTTGTTCAAACCTTTATTGTAGAAGAAGTAGAAGTATTAGTAGTAGAAGTATTAGTAGTAGAAGTATTAGTAGTAGAAGTAGAATAAGTAGTTGAAGAATAAGATGTAGAATCAGTAGAAATAGTAGAATAAGTAGAAGTAGTAGAAGATGTAGTAGAATCAGTAGAAGTAGTGTTTTTAAAGTTTAATGTTTCTAGGTTTGAGTCGATGAAAAAAGTATAAAAAGAATAAATAGAAATAATATGAAGAATAAATAGAAATAATATAAAGAATAAATATAAATAATATAAAGAATAAATAGAAACAATATAAAGAATAAATAGAAATAATATAAAGAATACATAGAAATAATATGAAGAATAAATAGAAACAATATAAAGAATAAATAGAAATAATATAAAGAATAAATAGAAATAATATAAAGAATAAATAGAAACAATATAAAGAATAAATAGAAATAATATAAAGAATAAATAGAAATAATATAAAGAATAAATAGAAATAATATAAATAATAAATAGAAATAATATAAAGAATAAATAGAAATAATATAAAGAATAAATAGAAACAATATAAAGAATAAATAGAAATAATATAAAGAATAAATATAAATAATATAAAGAATAAATAGAAATAATATAAAGAATAAATAGAAATAATATAAAGAATAAATAGAAATAATATAAAGAATAATAGAAATAATATAAAGAATAAATAGAAATAATATAAAGAATAATAGAAATAATATAAAGAATAATAGAAATAATATAAAGAATAAATAGAAATAATATAAAGAATAATAGAAATAATATAAAGAATAAATAGAAATAATATAAAGAATAAATAGAAATAATATAAAGAATAAATAGAAATAATATAAAGAATAAATAGAAATAATATAAAGAATAAATAGAAATAATATAAATAATAAATAGAAATAATATAAAGAATAAATAGAAATAATATAAAGAATAAATATAAATAATATAAAGAATAAATATAAATATTATAAAGAATATATAGAAATAATATAACGAATAAATATAAATATTATAAAGAATAAATAGAAATAATATAAAGAATAAATAGAAATAATATAAAGAATAAATAGAAATAATATAAAGAATAAATATAAATAATATAAAGAATAAATATAAATATTATAAAGAATAAATAGAAATAATATAAAGAATAAATATAAATAATATAAAGAATAAATAGAAATAATATAAAGAATAAATAGAAATAATATAAAGAATAAATAGAAATAATATAAAGAATACATAGAAATATTAAGAAGAATAAATAGAAATAATATAAAGCATAAATAGAATATATCAGAATAAAGAGTGTCAAATGTTCATGTCATCATCACTAACTTCTTCTTCTCGCTCCAGAGGTACAGAAACGCTTCCTGGGGGTCAACGAGATGTGAGACCAAAGTTCAACTTCAGAGACTCCACATCCTCCTGGCGGCTCTGACGCCCTCTGCTGGCCACCACTGAGTCAAAGATGTTTATTGTTTTTATTTATTTATTGTCATTTATTTATGTATTTATACCAATAAATTATTTTGAACACACGTCAGTCTTGTGGAGTTTTTATTGTTGGTGAAGCTGGTGACGTTTATGACATTTGAAACAATACATTTGAGAGACAATAACTTGAAAAGTGAAATCGTGACGTCACTTCTACTTTTTTTTCCTTCTTATTTGACGAAATGATTTCACCAAAATAAAAACAAATCACTCTGTGGCCTTGAACATGATGGTTGTGTGTGTTTTTTATGTTGTATTAATTCCCTGCGTGGACGCGTCTCACGCACGCGCGTGGACGCGTCTCACGCACGCGCGCGGACAGGTGAGGAGGAAAGCGAGAGTGGAAAGTTGGATTTTCCCGCTTTCGCTCTCAGAGCATCTTAAAAATATGCGGATAAAGTCAAAGTCGCACAAAAGTCGCCATGAACGCGTTGAGAAGCATCTTGTTGTTCACCTGCTGCACGGCCGCGCTGGGCTGTGATTGGCTGAGACACGCCGCTCACCTGAGCGAGCGCTCCTTACGTTTGCTGCAGAAGATGGTGAGTCCGCTGGAGGCTCCAGGGGGTCCAAGAAGTCCTTTAAAAAGTCTCTCTGCTGCTCCTTCACAGGACAGACCGCCGACAGAGGACGACTGTCCCGAGAGGTTCCCGCACCAGATGTACAGCAGAGTTCACCTGCTGCAGGTAAAACACACGCCGGACCGGAACCACATGCGAACACTTGCTGACTTTGATGTGTTTTCCAGGCGCAGCCTCAGATCTTCTTCATCAGCCAGAACCTGCGCCTGGTCCTGGACTTCTATCTTCAGGGGAACTTCTCGCAAGTCCAGGAGAACCAAGAGGTCTCAGTGTTTCTGCAGACGCTGGAGCTGCAGGCGTCTGAGCTCACGGAGTGTGTAAGTACTTTTATCAGTGTGTAAGTACTTTTATCAGTGTGTAAGTACTTTTATCAGTGTGTAAGTACTTTTATCAGTGTGTAAGTACTTTTGTCAGTGTGTAAGTACTTTTATCAGTGTGTAAGTACTTTTATCAGTGTGTAAGTACTTTTGTCAGTGTGTAAGTACTTTTATCAGTGTGTAAGTACTTTTATCAGTGTGTAAGTACTTTTATCAGTGTGTAAGTACTTTTATCAGTGTGTAAGTACTTTTGTCAGTGTGTAAGTACTTTTATCAGTGTGTAAGTACTTTTATCAGTGTGTAAGTACTTTTATCAGTGTGTAAGTACTTTTGTCAGTGTGTAAGTACTTTTGTCAGTGTGTAAGTACTTTTATCAGTGTGTAAGTACTTTTATCAGTGTGTAAGTACTTTTATCAGTGTGTAAGTACTTTTATCAGTGTGTAAGTACTTTTGTCAGTGTGTAAGTACTTTTATCAGTGTGTAAGTACTTTTGTCAGTGTGTAAGTACTTTTATCAGTGTGTAAGTACTTTTATCAGTGTCAGTGTGTAAGTACTTTTATCAGTGTGTAAGTACTTTTATCAGTGTGTAAGTACTTTTATCAGTGTGTAAGTACTTTTATCAGTGTGTAAGTACTTTTATCAGTGTGTTAGTACTTTTATCAGTGTGTAAGTACTTTTATCAGTGTGTAAGTACTTTTATCAGTGTGTAAGTACTTTTATCAGTGTGTAAGTACTTTTATCAGTGTGTTAGTACTTTTATCAGTGTGTAAGTACTTTTATCAGTGTGTAAGTACTTTTATCAGTGTGTAAGTACTTTTGTCAGTGTGTAAGTACTTTTATCAGTGTGTAAGTACTTTTGTCAGTGTGTAAGTACTTTTATCAGTGTGTAAGTACTTTTATCAGCGTGTAAGTACTTTTATCAGTGTGTAAGTACTTTTATCAGCGTGTAAGTACTTTTATCAGCGTGTAAGTACTTTTATCAGCGTGTAAGTACTTTTATCAGCGTGTAAGTACTTTTATCAGCGTGTAAGTACTTTTATCAGCGTGTAAGTACTTTTATCAGTGTGTAAGTACTTTTATCAGTGTGTAAGTACTTTTGTCAGTGTGTAAGTACTTTTATCAGTGTGTAAGTACTTTTATCAGTGTGTAAGTACTTTTATCAGTGTGTAAGTACTTTTGTCAGTGTGTAAGTACTTTTATCAGTGTGTAAGTAATTTATCAGTGAGTAAGTACTTTTATCAGTGTGTAAGTACTTTTATCAGTGTGTAAGTACTTTTATCAGTGTGTAAGTACTTTTATCAGTGTGTAAGTACTTTTATCAGTGTGTAAGTACTTTTATCAGTGTGTAAGTACTTTTATCAGTGTGTAAGTACTTTTGTCAGTGTGTAAGTACTTTTATCAGTGTGTAAGTACTTTTATCAGTGTGTAAGTACTTTTATCAGTGTCTAAGTACTTTTATCAGTGTGTAAGTACTTTTATCAGTGTGTAAGTACTTTTATCAGTGTGTAAGTACTTTTGTCAGTGTGTAAGTACTTTTGTCAGTGTGTAAGTACTTTTATCAGTGTGTAAGTACTTTTATCAGTGTGTAAGTACTTTTATCAGTGTGTAAGTACTATTGTCAGTGTGTAAGTACTTTTATCAGTGTGTAAGTACTTTTATCAGTGTGTAAGTATTTTTGTCAGTGTGTAAGTACTTTTGTCAGTGTGTAAGTACTTTTATCAGTGTCTAAGTACTTTTATCAGTGTCTAAGTACTTTTATCAGTGTGTAAGTACTTTTATCAGTGTGTAAGTACTTTTATCAGTGTGTAAGTACTTTTATCAGTGTGTAAGTACTATTGTCAGTGTGTAAGTACTTTTATCAGTGTGTAAGTATTTTTGTCAGTGTGTAAGTACTTTTGTCAGTGTGTAAGTACTTTTATCAGTGTGTAAGTACTTTTGTCAGTGTGTAAGTACTTTTATCAGTGTGTAAGTACTTTTATCAGTGTGTAAGTACTTTTATCAGTGTGTAAGTACTTTTATCAGTGTGTAAGTACTTTTGTCAGTGTGTAAGTACTTTTATCAGTGTGTAAGTACTTTTATCAGTGTGTAAGTACTTTTATCAGTGTGTAAGTACTTTTATCAGTGTGTAAGTACTTTTATCAGTGTGTAAGTACTTTCATCTTCTACACAATCTTCAGTTGTGTTCACGTGTACATGTGTGTTGCAGGTGTCGAGCCCGAGAGATAAGATCAGAGTAAGAAAGTATCTACGACGACTCAAGAAGAGATTTCAAGTGAGTACAAATATTTGTTTAGTCCATACTTTTGTTTTTGGCCCTTTAGATGTGTATTCAAGAAGTATGAAAACTTAAATAACAATATTTTTATTAGTATAACAACATATTTGTTCAAACCTTTATTGTAGAAGAAGTAGAAGTATTAGTAGTAGAAGTATTAGTAGTAGAAGTATTAGTAGTAGAAGTAGAATAAGTAGTTGAAGAATAAGATGTAGAATCAGTAGAAATAGTAGAATAAGTAGAAGTAGTAGAAGATGTAGTAGAATCAGTATAAGTAGTGTTTTTAAAGTTTAATGTTTCTAGGTTTGAGTCGATGAAAAAAGTATAAAAAGAATAAATAGAAATAATATGAAGAATAAATAGAAATAATATAAAGAATAAATATAAATAATATAAAGAATAAATAGAAACAATATAAAGAATAAATAGAAATAATATAAAGAATAAATAGAAATAATATAAAGAATACATAGAAATATTAAGAAGAATAAATAGAAATATTATAAAGAATAAATAGAAATAATATAAAGAATAAATATAAATAATATAAAGAATAAATAGAAACAATATAAAGAATAAATAGAAATAATATAAAGAATACATAGAAATAATATGAAGAATAAATAGAAACAATATAAAGAATAAATAGAAATAATATAAAGAATAAATAGAAACAATATAAAGAATAAATAGAATTAATATAAAGAATAAATATAAATACTATAAAGAATAAATATAAATAATATAAAGAATAAATATAAATAATATAAAGAATAAATATGAATAATATAAAGAATACATAGAAATATTATAAAGAATAAATAGAAATATTATAAAGAATAAATAGAAATAATATGAAGAATAAATAGAAATAATATAAAGAATAAATAGAAATAATATAAAGAATACATAGAAATATGAAGAAGAATAAATATAAATAATATAAAGAATAAATATAAATAATATAAAGAATAAATATAAATAATATAAAGAATAAATATAAATAATATAAAGAATAAATAGAAATAATATAAAGAATACATAGAAATATGAAGAAGAATAAATATAAATAATATAAAGAATACATAGAAATAATATAAAGAATAAATATAAATAATATAAAGAATAAATATAAATAATATATAGAATACATAGAAATATTATAAAGAATACATAGAAATATTAAGAAGAATAAATAGAAATATTATAAAGCATAAATAGAATATATCAGAATAAAGAGTGTCAAATGTTCATGTCATCATCACTAACTTCTTCTTCTCGCTCCAGAGGTACAGAAACGCTTCCTGGGGGTCAACGAGATGTGAGACCAAAGTTCAACTTCAGAGACTCCACATCCTCCTGGCGGCTCTGACGCCCTCTGCTGGCCACCACTGAGTCAAAGATGTTTATTGTTTTTGATTTATTTATTGTCCTTTATTTATGTATTTATACCAATAAATTATTTTGAACACACGTCAGTCTTGTGGAGTTTTTATTGTTGGTGAAGCTGGTGACGTTTATGACATTTGAAACAATACATTTGAGAGACAATAACTTGAAAAGTGAAATCGTGACGTCACTTCTACTTCTTTTTCCTTCTTATTTGACGAAATGATTTCACCAAAATAAAAACAAATCACTCTGTGGCCTTGAACATGATGGTTGTGTGTGTTTTTTATGTTGTATGAATTCCCTGCGTGGACGCGTCTCACGCACGCGCGCGGACAGGTGAGGAGGAAAGCGAGAGTGGAAAGTTGGATTTTCCCGCTTTCGCTCTCAGAGCATCTTAAAAATATGCGGATCAAGTCAAAGTCGCACAAAAGTCGCCATGAACGCGTTGAGAAGCATCTTGTTGTTCACCTGCTGCACGGCCGCGCTGGGCTGTGATTGGCTGAGACACGCCGCTCACCTGAGCGAGCGCTCCTTACGTTTGCTGCAGAAGATGGTGAGTCCGCTGGAGGCTCCAGGGGGTCCAAGAAGTCCTTTAAAAAGTCTCTCTGCTGCTCCTTCACAGGACAGACCGCCGACAGAGGACGACTGTCCCGAGAGGTTCCCGCACCAGATGTACAGCAGAGTTCACCTGCTGCAGGTAAAACACACGCCGGACCGGAACCACATGCGAACACTTGCTGACTTTGATGTGTTTTCCAGGCGCAGCCTCAGATCTTCTTCATCAGCCAGAACCTGCGCCTGGTCCTGGACTTCTATCTTCAGGGGAACTTCTCGCAAGTCCAGGAGAACCAAGAGGTCTCAGTGTTTCTGCAGACGCTGGAGCTGCAGGCGTCTGAGCTCACGGAGTGTGTAAGTACTTTTATCAGTGTGTAAGTACTTTTATCAGTGTGTAAGTACTTTTATCAGTGTGTAAGTACTTTTATCAGTGTGTAAGTACTTTTGTCAGTGTGTAAGTACTTTTATCAGTGTGTAAGTACTTTTATCAGTGTGTAAGTACTTTTATCAGTGTGTAAGTACTTTTATCAGTGTGTAAGTACTTTTATCAGTGTGTAAGTACTTTTATCAGTGTGTAAGTACTTTTATCAGTGTGTAAGTACTTTTATCAGTGTGTAAGTACTTTTATCAGTGTGTAAGTACTTTTATCAGTGTGTAAGTACTTTTATCAGTGTGTTAGTACTTTTATCAGTGTGTAAGTACTTTTATCAGTGTGTAAGTACTTTTATCAGTGTGTAAGTACTTTTATCAGTGTGTAAGTACTTTTGTCAGTGTGTAAGTACTTTTATCAGTGTGTAAGTACTTTTGTCAGTGTGTAAGTACTTTTATCAGTGTGTAAGTACTTTTATCAGTGTCTAAGTACTTTTATCAGTGTGTAAGTACTTTTATCAGTGTGTAAGTACTTTCATCAGTGTGTAAGTACTTTTATCAGTGTGTAAGTACTTTTATCAGTGTGTAAGTACTTTCATCAGTGTGTAAGTACTTTTATCAGTGTGTAAGTACTTTTATCAGTGTGTAAGTACTTTTATCAGTGTCTAAGTACTTTTGTCAGTGTTTAAGTACTTTTTTCAGTGTCTAAGTACTTTTATCAGTGTGTAAGTACTTTTATCAGTGTGTAAGTACTTTTATCATTGTGTAAGTATTTTTATCAGTGTGTAAGTACTTTTATCAGTGTGTAAGTACTTTTATCAGTGTGTAAGTACTTTTATCAGTGTGTAAGTACTTTTATCAGTGTCTAAGTACTTTTGTCAGTGTGTAAGTACTTTTGTCAGTGTGTAAGTACTTTTGTCAGTGTGTAAGTACTTTTATCAGTGTGTAAGTACTTTTATCAGTGTCTAAGTACTTTTATCAGTGTGTAAGTACTTTTATCAGTGTGTAAGTACTTTTATCAGTGTGTTAGTACTTTTGTCAGTGTGTAAGTACTTTTATCAGTGTGTAAGTACTTTTATCAGTGTGTAAGTACTTTTGTCAGTGTGTAAGTACTTTTATCAGTGTGTAAGTACTTTTGTCAGTGTGTAAGTACTTTTATCAGTGTCTAAGTACTTTTGTCAGTGTGTAAGTACTTTTGTCAGTGTGTAAGTACTTTTATCAGTGTGTAAGTACTTTTGTCAGTGTGTAAGTACTTTTATCAGTGTGTAAGTACTTTTATCAGTGTGTAAGTACTTTTATCAGTGTGTTAGTACTTTTGTCAGTGTGTAAGTACTTTTATCAGTGTGTAAGTACTTTTATCAGTGTGTAAGTACTTTTATCAGTGTGTAAGTACTTTTGTCAGTGTGTAAGTACTTTTATCAGTGTGTAAGTACTTTTGTCAGTGTGTAAGTACTTTTATCAGTGTGTAAGTACTTTTATCAGTGTCTAAGTACTTTTGTCAGTGTGTAAGTACTTTTGTCAGTGTGTAAGTACTTTTATCAGTGTGTAAGTACTTTTGTCAGTGTGTAAGTACTTTTATCAGTGTCTAAGTACTTTTATCAGTGTGTAAGTACTTTTATCAGTGTGTTAGTACTTTTATCAGTGTGTAAGTACTTTTATCAGTGTGTAAGTACTTTTATCAGTGTGTAAGTACTTTTATCAGTGTGTAAGTACTTTTGTCAGTGTGTAAGTACTTTTATCAGTGTGTAAGTACTTTTATCAGTGTGTAAGTACTTTTGTCAGTGTGTAAGTACTTTTATCAGTGTGTAAGTACTTTTATCAGTGTGTAAGTACTTTTATCAGTGTGTAAGTACTTTTATCAGTGTCTAAGTACTTTTATCAGTGTGTAAGTACTTTTGTCAGTGTGTAAGTACTTTTATCAGTGTGTAAGTACTTTTATCAGTGTGTTAGTACTTTTATCAGTGTGTAAGTACTTTTATCAGTGTGTAAGTACTTTTATCAGTGTGTAAGTACTTTTATCAGTGTCTAAGTACTTTTATCAGTGTGTAAGTACTTTTGTCAGTGTGTAAGTACTTTTATCAGTGTGTAAGTACTTTTATCAGTGTCTAAGTACTTTTATCAGTGTCTAAGTACTTTTATCAGTGTGTAAGTACTTTTGTCAGTGTGTAAGCACTTTTATCAGTGTGTAAGTACTTTTATCAGTGTGTAAGTACTTTTATCAGTGTCTAAGTACTTTTATCAGTGTGTAAGTACTTTTATCAGTGTCTAAGTACTTTTATCAATGTGTAAGTACTTTTATGAGTGTCTAAGTACTTTTGTCAGTGTGTAAGTACTTTTATCAGTGTGTAAGTACTTTCATCTTCTACACAATCTTCAGTTGTGTTCACGTGTACATGTGTGTTGCAGGTGTCGAGCCCGAGAGATAAGATCAGAGTAAGAAAGTATCTACGACGACTCAAGAAGAGATTTCAAGTGAGTACAAATATTTGTTTAGTCCATACTTTTGTTTTTGGCCCTTTAGATGTGTATTCAAGAAGTATGAAAACTTAAATAACAATATTTTTATTAGTATAACAACATATTTGTTCAAACCTTTATTGTAGAAAATGTAGAAGTAGAAGTATTAGTAGTAGAAGTATTAGTAGTAGAAGTATTAGTAGTAGAAGTAGAATAAGTAGTTGAAGAATAAGATGTAGAATCAGTAGAAATAGTAGAATAAGTAGAAGTAGTAGAAGATGTAGTAGAATCAGTAGAAGTAGTGTTTTTAAAGTTTAATGTTTCTAGGTTTGAGTCGATGAAAAAAGTATAAAAAGAATAAATAGAAATAATAAATATAAATAATATAAAGAATAAATAGAAACAATATAAAGAATAAATAGAAATAATATAAATAATAAATAGAAATAATATAAATAATAAATAGAAATAATATGAAGAATAAATAGAAATACTATAAATAATAAATATAAATATTATAAAGAATACATATAAATAATATAAAGAATAAATAGAAACAATATAAAGAATAAATAGAAATAATATAAAGAATAAATAGAAATAATATAAAGAATAAATATAATTAATATAAAGAATAAATAGAAATATAATAAAGAATAAATAGAAATAATATAAAGAATAAATAGAAATAATATAAAGAATACATAGAAATACTATAAATAATAAATATAAATAATATAAAGAATATATAGAAATACTATAAATAATAAATATAAATAATATTAAGGATAAATAGAAATAATATAAAGAATACATAGAAATATTATAAAGAATAAATAGAAATATTATAAAGAATATATAGAAATACTATAAATAATAAATATAAATAATATAAAGAATAAATAGAAATAATATAAAGAATACATAGAAATACTATAAATAATAAATATAAATAATATAAAGAATATATAGAAATACTATAAATAATAAATATAAATAATATTAAGGATAAATAGAAATAATATAAAGAATACATAGAAATATTATAAAGAATAAATAGAAATAATATAAAGAATAAATAGAAATAATATAAAGAATAAATAGAAATAATATAAAGAATAAATAGAAATACTATAAATAATAAATATAAATAATATTAAGAATAAATAGAAATAATATAAAGAATAAATAGAAATAATATAAAGAATAAATAGAAATAATATAAAGAATAAATAGAAATAATATGAAGAATAAATAGAAATAATATAAAGAATAAATAGAAATAATATGAAGAATAAATATAAATAATATAAATAATAAATATAAATAATATAAAGAATAAATATAAATAATATAAATAATAAATATAAATAATATAAAGAATAAATAGAAATACTATAAATAATAAATATAAATAATATTAAGAATAAATAGAAATAATATAAAGAATAAATAGAAATAATATAAAGAATAAATAGAAATAATATAAAGAATAAATAGAAATAATATGAAGAATAAATATAAATAATATTAAGAATAAATATAAATAATATAAAGAATAAATAGAAATAATATGAAGAATAAATATAAATAATATAAATAATAAATATAAATACTATAAAGAATAAATAGAAATAATATAAAGAATAAATAGAAACAATATAAAGAATAAATATAAATATTATAAAGAATATATAGAAATACTATAAAGAATAAATATAAATATTATAAAGAATAAATATAAATAATATAAAGAATAAATATAAATAATATAAAGAATAAATATAAATAATATAAAGAATAAATAGAAACAATATAACGAATGAATAGAAATATTATAAAGAATATATAGAAATACTATAAAGAATAAATATAAATATTATAAAGAATAAATATAAATAATATAAAGAATAAATATAAATAATATAAAGAATAAATATAAATAATATAAAGAATAAATATAAATAATATAAAGAATAAATAGAAATAATATAACGAATGAATAGAAATATTATAAAGAATATATAGAAATACTATAAAGAATAAATATAAATATTATAAAGAATAAATTTAAATAATATAAAGAATAAATATAAATAATATAAAGTATACATAGAAATATTATAAAGAATACATAGAAATATTATAAAGAATACATAGAAATATTAAGAAGAATAAATAGAAATATTATAAAGCATAAATAGAATATATCAGAATAAAGAGTGTCAAATGTTCATGTCATCATCACTAACTTCTTCTTCTCGCTCCAGAGGTACAGAAACGCTTCCTGGGGGTCAACGAGATGTGAGACCAAAGTTCAACTTCAGAGACTCCACATCCTCCTGGCGGCTCTGACGCCCTCTGCTGGCCACCACTGAGTCAAAGATGTTTATTGTTTTTATTTATTTATTGTCATTTATTTATGTATTTATACCAATAAATTATTTTGAACACACGTCAGTCTTGTGGAGTTTTTATTGTTGGTGAAGCTGGTGACGTTTATGACATTTGAAACAATACATTTGAGAGACAATAACTTCATCCATGTTGTCTACATACATGTATATTTGACACATAAAAGAACTTGAACTTGATAGATTTTTGGTTTATTCAAAATTAAATGTTTAACATCAAATGTCACATCAAACGTTTTCAATACTTTTGTTAATATTGCTTTAATTGTATTATTTTATTGTTTATTTGTGAATAAACTACTGAGGACATGGACTTCAGAAGACATGGATGACTGAGGACATGGACTTCAGAAGACATGGATGACTGAAGACATGGACTTCAGAAGACATGGATGACTGAAGACATGGACTTCAGAAGACATGGACGACTGAAGACATGGACTTCAGAAGACATGGATGACTGAAGACATGGACTTCAGAAGACATGGACGACTGAAGACTTCAGAAGACATGGATGACTGAAGACTTGGACTTCAGAAGACATGAACGACTGAGGACATGGACTTCAGAAGACATGGACTTCAGAAGACATGGACAACTGAAGACATGGACTTCAGAAGACATGGACAACTGAAGACATGGACTTCAGAAGACATGGACTTCAGAAGACATGGACGACTGAAGACATGGACTTCAGAAGACATGGACGACTGAAGACATGGACTTCAGAAGACATGGACTTCAGAAGACATGGACAACTGAAGACATGGACTTCAGAAATGGACAACTGAAGACATGGACTTCAGAAGACATGGACTTCAGAAGACATGGACGACTGAAGACATGGACTTCAGAAGACATGGACAACTGAAGACATGGACTTCAGAAGACATGGACAACTGAAAACATGGAATTCAGAAGACATGGACAACTGAAAACATGGACTTCAGAAGACATGGACGACTGAAGACATGGACTTCAGAAGACATGGACGACTGAAGACATGGACTTCAGAAGACATGGACGACTGAAGACTTCAGAAGACATGGACGACTGAAGACATAGACTTCAGATGACATGGACGACTGAAGACTTCAGAAGACATGGATGACTGAAGTCATGGACTTCAGGTGACATGGATGACTAAAGACATGGCCTTCAGAAGACATGAACGACTGAGGACATGGACTTCAGAAGACATGGGAGACTGGAGACTTCAGAAGACATGGACGACTGAAGACTTCAGAAGACATGGATGACTGAAGACATGGACTTCAGAAGACATGAACGACTGAGGACATGGACTTCAGAAGACATGGGAGACTGGAGACTTCAGAAGACATGGACGACTGAAGACTTCAGAAGACATGGATGACTGAAGACATGGATGACTGAAGACATGGACTTCAGAAGACATGGATGACTGAAGACATGGACTTCAGAAGACATGGATGACTGAAGTCATGGACTTCAGAAGACATGGAAGACTGAAGACATGGACTTCAGAAGACATGGACGACCGAGGGCGTGAAACCAACAGGAATGGACACAAACAGCAGAAGCACCTCAGCGTTGTTGTTACAAGGGTGGGTCAGCAGGGGGCAGTGTCTTGTGAGGGTGTCCATCATCGTCAGATAAGAGACAGGTGGGCGGAGTTAAGATCTGCAGATCTGAGGACAGATTTCATCATCATGTTCATTCTAAGTTGACATTGAGGAGTCTTACCCAGGTGTTCCAGGCGAGCAGGCAGGCAGAATCTAGGGGGCACAGGCGGAGGCTGCGCCGGGGGTGCGCATGGGGCGGGGTACGGTGGAGGAGGAGGGATGACCACTGGGGGGGCACAGAGAACGGTTGGTCACAGTACTTGAGCAGGTCCATACTCTGTGGTCTTACACGACGGCAGGAACAGCGAGCGGGTCTGAATGCGGTGGTGGGCGGGGCCTGAGTGGACCCTCAGGGAGGAGGTGCTGAGCGGTGAGCGACGGGGACATCGCCCCCTAGTGGTGGACGCCACTGAAGCAGACAGAAGTCGTCACGGGGACGTCTATGATCTTCTTTTTGTCTTTTTCTTACCTGACTGAACGACCTTCAACACCGAAGTCAAACTCCCAGGTGAGTCGGTTGGAGGCGGCGGAGATTGGGCAACTTCAGGTGTGTCAGGAGGATTGGAGGGCGACTCAGGTGCTCTAGGTGTGTCTGGATGTAAAGCCTCCTCTGCTTCAGGTAGTACCTCCACCCCCACTGGAGATGCCAGTGGGGGAGGTAGGGTCTCGACGTTTCTGGGTGAGTCCATCAGTCGGGGAGGTAGGGTCTCACCCTCACTGGGTGAGCCCCGTGGGGGAGGTAGGTTCTCGGCGTAACAGGGTGAGTCGAGTGGGGGAGGTAGGGTCTCGACGTCACTGGGTGAGTCATGTAGGGGAGGTAGGGTCTGGACGTTACTGGGTGGATCTGGTGGGGGAGGTAGGGTTTCGACCTCACTGGGTGTGTTCGTTGGGGGAGGTAGGGTTTCGACCTCACTGGGTGGGTCCAGTGGGGGAGGTAGGGTCTCACCCTCACTGGGTGAGCCCAGTAGGGGAGGTAGGGTCTCGGCGTTACTGGGTGGGTCTGGTGGGGGAGGTAGGGTCTCACCCTCACTTGGTGAGCCCAGTGGGGGAGGTAGGGTCTCGGTGTTACTGGGTGGGTCTGGTGGGGGAGGTAGGGTCAAACCCTCACTGGGTGAGCCCAGTGGGGGAGGTAGGGTCTCGGCGTTACTGGGTGGGTCTGGTGGGGGAGGTAGGTTCTCGAGGTCTCTGGGTGAGTCTAGTGGGGGCGGAGAGTGGGAGGAGCCAGAACTTGAGGGCGTCACAGGTGGGATGGTCGGCAGCAGCACCTGTTTTCCGCATCTGAAGCTGGAAACACATGGAAACCGTTTCTTAGTCGCAACGCTTTTGTGTGTGTGTGTATGTGTGTGTCCACTTGTGTGCGTTCGTCACCTAGAAACAGCTGCTGGAACTGGAGGTTCTGAAGGTCCAAACAGGGTCGTCACGTCGGTTCTGATCGTTAGAAACAAAGAAGGAAGAAGGTTTCAAATGTGGTTGTTTTTTTGTCATCGGTGATGGAATGTTGAGGAACCTGAGGGCGGGTCCAAGAGTCCGGATTGTTCCGCTCGGTTTTGTGGGTCTCCCAGAAGTCTGGAGAGAGAGAGAGGGGGGGCATCAATGAGCTTCTGTGATTTGTTTTGAGGCCCTGAACCAGTTCCCACGCCTGACAATGACCAACAGTGTGTGTGTGTGTGTGTGTGTGTGTGTGTGTGTGTGTGTGTGTGTGTGTGTGTGTGTGTGTGTGTGTGTGTTCTGGCTCAAACTCATTGAGAACCTAAAACCAACAACACAACAGTTTAACTTTAAAAAAATGTTTTCTTTTTTTTTCTTTCTTTTGAATAATTTAATTCAGTCGTTTCTATATTGAAATTGAATAATTGATATTTTAATTAAATCTATTGAATCTATTCATATTTTCCATATGATAATAATTTAAAAATACATTTTCGTGACTCATCGTCTCCGCGACCCATGATTGGCTGAAAAGAATCCAGTAGCTCTGAGCTCTGTTGGTTTAGTCTGGAGACTCTATTATACCAGCGTTTATATAATATTTTTATAATAAAATATTGTAATACGAATTTCAAACGCTATGTGTTAAAAATATCGAATATATTTTTTAATAATATTATTATTAAAAATTCATTCTTTTAATATTGAAATCATATAATTAAATGATTATTTAAAATAATCAAAATCCTTCAAAACAACAGCATTTCACTAAAATAAATCAAAGTTTAAACATCAATGATCTCACGTCACTTCATGGCAAAAGTTTCAAAAGCGTTTCGTCGAGTAAACGTTTCTGACCTTGGCTCCGTGTCCCAGGTGGTCCAGCTGCTGGTAGTCGATGGGGCGGCGGCTGTAGGTGCGGGGGGGCCGGGGCGGGGGGGCGACGATCTTCTGGACGCGAGCCACGCGTTGCACCGAAGTGAAGACGCCGATCTCCCTCCGAGCCACTCTCTCACGATGCATGTCCACCGCCTGAACACGCCAACACACATGTGCGAGTCATCGGAACACGTGTGTGCGAGTCATCGGAACACGCGTGTGCGAGTCATCGGAACACGTGTGTGCGAGTCATCGGAACACGCGTGTGCGGGTCATCGGAACACACATGTGCGAGTCATCGGAACATGTGTGTGCGAGTCATCGGAACACGCGTGTGCGGGTCATCGGAACACACATGTGAGAGTCATCGGAACACGTGTGTGCGAGTCGTCGGAACACACATGTGAGAGTCATCGGAACACGTGTGTGCGAGTCGTCGGAACACACATGTGCGAGTCATCGTAACACACATGTGCGAGTCATCGGAACACGTGTGTGCGAGTCGTCGGAACACACATGTGCGAGTCATTGGAACACACATGTGCGTGTCATCGGAACACGTGTGTGCGAGTCGTCGGAACACACATGTGCGAGTCGTCGGAACACACATGTGAGAGTCATTGGAACACGTGTGTGCAAGTCGTCGGAACACACATGTGCGAGTCATCGGAACACACATGTGCGAGTCATCGGAACACACATGTGCGAGTCATCGGAACACACATGTGCGAGTCATCGGAACACGTCTGTGCGAGTCGTCGGAACACACATGTGCGAGTCGTCGGAACACACATGTGAGAGTCATTGGAACACGTGTGTGCAAGTCGTCGGAACACACATGTGCGAGTCATCGGAACACACATGTGAGAGTCATCGGAACACGTGTGTGCGAGTCGTCGGAACACACATGTGAGAGTCATTGGAACACGTGTGTGCGAGTCGTCGGAACACACATGTGCGAGTCATCGGAACACACATGTGAGAGTCATCGGAACACGTGTGTGCGAGTCGTCGGAACACACATGTAAGTAAGTAAGTAAGTAATATATATTTATATAGCGCTTTTCGAGACCAGGGTCACAAAGCGCTTTAACAATCAAAACAATACTCAAAACAGTACATACTTCAAAGATCAAGACAACACCGAGAACAACACAGGAGTTCGAGAAATTCAAGGAAAAGCCTGAACAAATAGATGCGCGAGTCATCGGAACACACATGTGAGAGTCATCGGAACACGTGTGTGCGAGTCGTCGGAACACACATGTGCGAGTCTTCGGAACACACATGTGCGAGTCGTCGGAACACGCATGTGCGAGTCGTCGGAACACACATGTGAGAGTCATCGGAACACGCGTGTGCGAGTTGTCGGAACACGTGTGTGCGAGTCGTCAGAACACACATGTGCGAGTCATCGGAACAAGCGTGTGCGAGTCATCGGAACAAGCGTGTGCGAGTCATCGGAACACGCATGTGCGAGTCATCGGAACACGCATGTGCGAGTCATCGGAACAAGCGTGTGCGAGTCATCGGAACAAGCGTGTGCGAGTCGTCGGAACACGCATGTGCGAGTCATCGGAACAAGCGTGTGCGAGTCATCGGAACACGCATGTGCGAGTCATCGGAACAAGCGTGTGCGAGTCATCGGAACACGCATGTGCGAGTCATCGGAACAAGCGTGTGCGAGTCATCGGAACAAGCGTGTGCGAGTCATCGGAACACGCATGTGCGAGTCATCGGAACAAGCGTGTGCGAGTCATCGGAACACGCATGTGCGAGTCATCGGAACACGCGTGTGCGAGTCATCGGAACACGCGTGTGCGAGTCATCGGAACAAGCATGTGCGAGTCATCGGAACAAGCGTGTGCGAGTCATCGGAACACGCATGTGCGAGTCATAGGAACAAGCGTGTGCGAGTCATCGGAACAAGCGTGTGCGAGTCATCGGAACACGCATGTGCGAGTCATCGGAACACGCGTGTGCGAGTCATCGGAACAAGCATGTGCGAGTCATCGGAACAAGCGTGTGCGAGTCATCGGAACACGCATGTGCGAGTCATCGGAACAAGCGTGTGCGAGTCATCGGAACAAGCGTGTGCGAGTCATCGGAACAAGCGTGTGCGAGTCATCGGAACACGCATGTGCGAGTCATCGGAACACGGAGACACTTGAACCCACTTTGAATTGATTGGAGTTATCTTTAAGCATTGACTTGTTTTTTTTAATCATTAAATTCAATCAATTTGTTTTTAATAATCGAGTTAAAAATACATGAATTTGTTACACATATACTGTGATATTTATAACTAATTATAATTATAATTTTCTCTATTAAAATACGTTATTCAATAGTTTTGAATTCAAAGGTTTATTTTAGTTTAAATATATATAATTTAATTATTTTTTACTCAGTTTGACATCATTATTTATTTGTTACTTTCTAGATTTATTTATTTTTATTTCATAGTATTTTAAATTCAATATAAATGTTATAATAGAGTCTCCAGACCAAACCAACGGAGCTCAGAGCTACTGATCAAACCTTCAGCCAATCATGCGACACACAGACGATCACATGATGATCTAGAACCAGTAGCTCTGAGCTCTGTTGGTTTGGTCTGGAGACTCTATTATAACATTTATATTGAATTTAAAAGACTGTCAATTAAAAAATATTGAATTTAGAAAATGTATTTTTAAATTATTGGAATAAGAACGTCAAACTCTACGTGTAAAATAATTACTTAGGAAAATATTTAAATGTTAATATTAAATTATGTACATTTAAAATTTGAATATCTATTTAAAAATTGAGTTAAATTAATTTTGTTTTAAAATGTATTGAATAAATATACAGAAATAAATCTGAACGTTAATATATCAATATTCTCACCTGTCCAATCAGGTGGATGGACGACTCCAGGCGCAGCAGCTGATTGGCCTGAGCCTCCAGCAGCGTCAGCACGCTTCCGGCCAGAGCGTTGATCTGATAGGCTACGCTGGCCAGAGACTGCGTGGTCAACCTCCTGGTCTCCTCCAGGGCCAGCGAGGACCTGCGGCCCGCCTGGACGTAGTTGTGGACGCAGTACTCGGACACGTCCAGGAGGCTCGCGTGGTTCTGCAGGAGCGCGTCTCGAGCTCCAGGGGCCTCGTGCAGGATCCTCCCGCCGTCCATCATGTCTGATGACGTCACCGGGGGGGGCGAGGGGGACCCCTTCATCGTCAGCGCGGAGGCTAAAAAATAACTTTATTTAAACTTTATTTCTGTTAGATTAATAGTCCGTGATATCAAACCAACATTATTTTGGGGACCGGAAGTGAAGTCGCAATTTGTGGAGAAAAAAAAGTTTTAAATGTTAAATATTTGTTGATTTATTGTCGTAGAATTTGAATATTTTCCTACTTCTGATCAGGTGATCGATAAAAGCGCGCTGAGGAGGGACTCACCCGGCAGGTTCGGAGGTCCACTGGTCCAGCTGGTTCTGACTCACGAAGTTCTGACTCAACTCTTCATCTCCGCCTGCTGTTACTGTCTCCGCCCACAGGGGGCGTTTCTGTCCGGACATCACACGATCCACGTTTGAATTCTTTCTTTTATTTTACAGCTTTTTTTTGTCGTAACTGTAACTATATATAAACTTTAACACTTTTAATACCATGTTCTGAAACACTTTCATACATTTTAACTTCCCTTCGTTACTTCTACGTTTATTTTGCGCTTTATTTATTATAATATTCGCATTATATTGTCATTAAAAATAATAATATTGACTGGATTCTGGTTTAAAATATAAAAGAAACATAATAATAATTACTAGTTTTTAAATATGTTTTTTTTTGTGCTGACATACATTTTAATTCCTTATATTTATTTAACGTTTGTTTAAATTAATCAGAATTAATTTATTGTGAAATTGCAACAGCATGGCTGTGGGATTAAGTTCGGAGGCTTTTCATTATAAAATACAATTAAAAGTATTATTTTAAATAATAAATATTCTTCAGTTTATGCATTTGTTTGTCCTTGTATTATATTTATATTGTCAGTATATTGAATATAATGAATTATAATGAATTGGTTGTTATTTTTTAAGGAAGAATAAATGATTATGAGATAAATATGATCCACCATTAAAAATTTCAACCCGTGAAGCTTCAGAAAAACATCATTTTATTCCATAAAACACAGATTATCACACGTCGTTCACTGGTGTTGTTGCCGTGACGACGGGTCACTGGTGACCACGGGGTTCCAGGGTTGCTTCCGTACCCCGTCCTTCTCCGTCTTCTCTAAGGGCCTCAGGTGACTCGCCAGGACCAGGTCCCTGAGAAGAGAGAAGCTGCAGTGGCACCTGTCGTCCACCAGAGGCTGAGAGACTCACCTGAACTCTTGATACGACGACACTCTCTGAGCGACGGCGCGAAGCTTGGCGTCGTTCTCCCGGCGATACTTGAGGTCCGACTCCAGCGCCGCCCGGCACTCCTGCTCCAGCGCCGCGAAGTCGATGACATCATCGTGCGCCGACATCGTGGCTGGAGTTCGATGAAGGAAGTTAAACCCTTGTGTACACAAACACATGTGGGTCACCTTGACCCAGAGATACCACACTGAATAACAGAAGCAGAACCAAATAAAAACATTTTTGGTTCTAGTCATTTATCATATTGTTGTTTTTCATTTTGCTATCATGGCCACCTTTTGTTGTTGCCATGACAATGTTTTGTTGTTAGTTAAAGCATGTTTCGTTTTCTTTGTTGATGTTAGCATAGCAACTTTTTGTTGTCGTTATCATTAAGATTTTTTGTTATTGTTCCCATGATTATTTTTTTGTGTTGTTGTTAGCATAGCAACTTTTGGTTGTTGTTATCATTACGATATTTTGTGTTGTTGTTAGCATAGCAACTTTTTGTTGTTGTTATCATTACTATTTTCTGTGTTGTTGTTAGCATAGCAACTTTTTGTTCTTGTTATCATTAAGATTTTTTGTGTGTTGTTTTTGGCATAGCAACTTTTGTTGTTAACATTATTATTTTTATTGTGTTGTTGTTAGCATAGCAACTTTTGTTGTTAACATTATTATTTTTATTGTGTTGTTGTTAGCATAGCAACTTTTGTTGTTAACATTATTATTTGTATTGTGTTGTTGTTAGCATAGCAACTTTTGTTGTTAACATTATTATTTTATTGTGTTGTTGTTAGCATAGCAACTTTTGTTGTTAACATTATGATTTTAATTGTGTTGTTGTTATTATAGCAATTTTTTGTTGTTATCATTATTATTTTTATTGTGTTGTTGTTAGCATAGCAACTTTTTGTTGTTGTTATCATTACGATATTTTGTGTTGTTGTTAGTATAGCAACTTTTTGTTGTTGTTATCATTACGATATTTTTTGTTTTTGTTAGCATAGCAACCTTTTGTTCTTGTTATCATTATGATTTTTTGTGTGTTGTTTTTGGCATAGCAACTTTTGTTGTTAACATTATTATTTTTATTGTGTTGTTGTTAGCATAGCAACTTTTGTTGTTAACATTATAATTTTAATTGTGTTGTTGTTAGCATAGCAAATTTTTGTTGTTATCATTATTATTTTTATTGTGTTGTTGTTAGCATAGCAAATTTTTGTTGTTATCATTATTATTTTTATTGTGTTGTTGTTAGCATAGCAACTTTTTGTTGTTATCATATTGATTCTGATTCTCATATTGTTGATTTAGTTTTTCTTTTCATATTTTCTAACCATAGTTATTGTTGTGTTGTTAGCATATTGTTGATGTCGTTTTTCGCTAGCATAGCAACTTTAAGTGTTGTTATCGTCGTTTTTTTTAGTTTTAGTTAGAATAGAAACACTTTGTGTTGTCTTGTTTATAACACAACAATTTGGTTTAATGAAATATAAAAAAGCGTTTCTATATCGGATGGAAAAGTGTGATTTTAGTTGACTTTCATTTATCTCGTATTAACGTTAAAGCAGGAAGAAAACCCGGTATTTGTGGTGACGTCACGGCGCTAGCAATGCTAAGCTAGTGTTTACATTACGGTGTTATTTATTCATTTATTAAAACTGTGACATTTTTCAAGTTGGATTCAAAGAAGAAACGTCTTACCTGCTCAGCAGATGCGCGTCCACGCCGAACAGCAAAACAAGACGTTGCCATGACGACGCAGGCGCGCGCATCCTCATTTACATAAACCTGATCCTTAAGTTCTGTTGTTGCGATTCAGACGTAGATTCAAATAGAAATTAAATTAAATTCTGTTTTGAGCCAAAGTTTCGTGACACTTGTTCGGTAGTGAACTTCTGCCCCCTGCTGGTCTTTCTTCTCCATTTTCCAATCAAAACATTTGAATTAAAAAAGTTACTTCAATCAAAACAAACATTTTGCAATTCAAAAAATACATTTTAATAAAAAAATTAAAGAAAAACTTTCTTGGGATTGAATTATTTAGACAAATGTACAACCATTAAACTTTTGCTTTTATTGAAACTTTTTAATTAAAGTTATTTATTTATATAAACTATTTTTTGATACGCCTTTTTTTTTATTATAGTAAATATTTTGTATCGCAACTTTTATTATTATTTATTGAAGCAACTTCTTTATTTAGACTTTATTTTATTGTGGAAACTTTCGTTGTATTGCAGTTCAAATGCTACAAACATCAGGACAAGAAGCTCAAGAATCTCAACAACAAAAATAGTCATTAGTCTTAAAAAATGTAAAAGTGCAAATTAAATACGACTAATTTTATTTCTGGAAGTGAAATGATGAACAAAAACAGCAAACATTGACTCTCAATCACAAACAAGATTTCCCCCGAAATACAAAAGTCAGTTTAGGATGTAAAGTGTGTCAGTAGAATCGCCAGATGTTCCCCTGAGGCGGCGCCGGAGCGCGCTGCTGGTCCTGAGGTCCTATGGTTCTGGAGTGAAGATGCCCGGGTACTGGTTCAGGATCAGCTCCACGATCTGGCTCTGGAACACCATGTTCACCGTCATCTGGGCCGACTCGATCTGGGGGCGCAGCAGCGTGGGTCCGAACACGATGGCGACGCTCTGAGGAGACATCCTGTTGGACTCCTTGTTGTCCACGACCCTGACGACACACACACACACACACACACACACACGTCAACACACGGCGCGACCACACACCCCGAGCCGGACTCACACCTGCGCAGGTGTCGGAACAGAGCCTCCATGGTGTGGTGGTTCGGCAGCGGGAGCAGCCGGATCAGGTCCTTGGTGTAGGAGATCCGGAGATCCGGGTCAGGAAGTTCTGAAGGCGACAGAAGCGGCACATTTTTGTCGTGGATCTACGAACCACTAGACTAGTGGCGGCTCCCGGTACTGACGGATGGCGGCGATGAACTTGTCGTAGGTGCTGAAGGGGAACAGCGGTTCCGGAAGCTCCCGCAGGAACAGCTTCAGGGCTCCGGTCACCACGTGGATCTCCGCCCACTGGTCCAGGTCCAGCGGCTCCTCTGTCAATCAACAGTGAGGTCGCGATGATTGACAGGTGTATGGAAGTGAATCATCAGAATGTTGAGTCGCTTCATTTAAATGTTGAAACTTTTAATTATTTTATTGAAGTTTTGTCGTTTTTCTAAACATTTAATAACAGAAATGTGTATATATATATATATATATATATATATATATTATTTCAATATTTTCAAAAATGAATGATTATTTTTCTTAAACATATAGTTTGATATTTCTATTCTAATAATTCAAAAATAAATGTTTTAAATTAATTTTAATTTATAGCCTTTTTTATTCAATAGAAAATGTTGGCATAATAGTGTGACAATAGTTTTTGTATGAAATTTAAAAGGCAACTAATTAAATAATAGAGTTTTTAAAAAGCATTTTTTAATTATAAGAATATCAAACTCTATGTGTATAAAAAAGGAACCATTCACTTTTAAAATGTTGATCTTTTTAATCAACCTTTTTAATATATCAATTATTATTATATTATTATTATAATTTAAACATAATTAAATGCTTAAAAACCACCTTTTCATTCGTTTGTTTTTACATTTGAAGCTAATATTCCGACGGTGGGGGAGGGGCCTGAGGATGATTGACAGTTACCGTGGTCCACCTGATGCCGGAGCTTCTGGATCATGGCCAGGTTCCCGCTGACTCTGTAGATCCCGTCGACGTCCAAACCTGCAGGAAAAAGACGCACAAACACGTCAACGTCTTAAGACGGCGAACAGTCGCCGTCGTTTACCTCGTCTTTCCACAGCTTTGATGCATTTCTCGATGAAGCGAGGAACCGTGGCGTTCTCGCGGTGACAGAGTGTGTCCAGGTGGCAGCCGAACACACTGTCTGTGCGCACACACAAACACACACACACACACACACACAGGTCAGGACTCGTCTCACACTCCACAGACACCGACTCGCTCACACCTCGTATGTAGCCCTTCTCCTTCACGCTCTGCAGCGTCGGCCGGCGCTGAAGGAACCGCCTCAGTTTGGACCGAACCCGCCTCTGCTCAGGCGTGGACCTCGACGCTGAACAAACACACACACATGTTGTGAGACAATCTGCAACACAGACTGCTGTCAGCATGTGTGCGACTCACATGACTTTTTGTCGTCTTTGTCCGAGTCCGAGTCCTCCGACTCCGACTGGTGCTCCATTTCCTGAATCAACACAACTCTTGAGTGTGTGTGTATGTGTGTGTGTTGCTGTGGCACGAGTGTGTGAAAGTGTGTGTGTACCAGTTGTCGAATTGTCTCCTCGATGAACTTCAACCAGTCACTGATGATGCTGTCGGTGTCATTCTGCATCAGGAACTCACAGCCGACTCGCGTCTTCAGCTGCAAGACAACAACAGGTCACCATGGTAACAACAGACATGTCAACAACAGACAGGTCACCATGGTAACAACAGACATGTCAACAACAGACATGTGAACATGTCAACAACAGACATGTCAACATGTCAACAGACATGTCAACAACAGACATGTCAACAACAGACGTGTCAACATGTCAACAACAGACATGTCAACATGTCAACAACAGACATGTCAACAGACATGTCAACAACAGACATGTCAACAACAGACGTGTCAACATGTCAACAACAGACATGTCAACATGTCAACAACAGACATGTCAACATGTCAACAACAGACATGTCAACATGTCAACAACAGACATGTCAACAACAGACGTGTCAACATGTCAACAACAGACATGTCAACATGTCAACAACAGACATGTCAACATGTCAACAACAAACATGTCAAAAACAAATATGTCACCATGTCACCAGCAAACATGTCACCATGGTAACAACAACATGTCATCATGTCAACAACAAACATGTGAACAGCAAAAGTGTCAATGTACCAACAATAAACATGTCACCATGACAACAAACAAGTCAACAACACACATGTTAGCATGTCAACAACAAACCTGTTACCATGTCAACAACAAACATGTTAACAAGAGACATGTCACCATGTCAACAACAAACAAGTCAACAACACACATGTCACCATGTCAACAACAAACACGTCACCATGTCAACAACAAACAAGTCAACAACACACATGTTACCATGATCAAAGAGAAAATCTCACCCCCTTCGTTTGGAACCCTTACTGTCTCTGAGCCCCTCTCCTCCTCTTGGTCCTCCTTCACTGCTGTATCTTTGGGTGATATTTCGGCACTAGTGAACAAGATGAAACCCTCCTCTTGCTCAGATGACGTCCTTCCTTGTAGGCTTTTTATCAAAGTATTTGATGTAATTGGCCCCTGGGTTACCAATATGGTGAACCTCTCCCTTTCCACAGGGGTTTTTCCCAATGCTCAAAAAGCCAGGCTTAGACCCAACTGACCTCAGCAATTTCAGGCCTATTTCTAAGCTCCCTTTCTTGTCTAAGATCTTGGAGAAGGTGGTGTCTGAGCAGCTGTCTTTGTTCCTGGATCAGAGCGACATCCATGAGAAGTTTCAGTCTGGCTTCCGTAAACATCTACGGAGACATCTTTATTGAAAGTGACATCATGATGTCGGCTGACTCTGGTAAATCCACTGTTCTGGTTCTCTTGGATCTGTCCTCAGCCTTTGACACAGTTGATCACCAGATCCTGCTGAGAAGACTAAGGGATGAAGACTGTCTGGGTCTGTGTTAGAATGGTTCTCATCTTACCTTTCTGGGCACAGTTTTAGTGTATCTGCCAATCAAATGAGATCTGAATCGGCAGATCTGTTGTGTGGAGTCCCTCAAGGTTCTGTTCTGGGTCCTTTATTGTTTTTGCTGTACTTGATTCCCCTCGGTAAAATCATTCAGAGATTTCCTGATTTTTCTTATCACAGTTTTGCTGATGACATCCAGCTCTACTGCTCTGTTGATCCAACTGAGCCCCAGAGGCTGAACTTAGTCAATTGTTTGCTAGAAATCAAACAATGAGTGAAAACACTTTGAAGCTAAATGTGGACAAAACTGAAACTCTGGTGATTGCTCCTGATGATAAGGTTCCAGGGTTGAGTCAGTACTTGTGTTATCAGTTTTATCTTGATCTTTAAAGTATATACTTTATTGAATATTGTTTTGATTGTTTAAGCGCTTTGTGACCCTGGTCTGGAAAAGCGCTATACAAATAAAATTGACTTACTTACCATGTCAACAACAAACAAGTCAACAACACATATGTCACCATGTCAACAACAAACAAGTCAACAACACAGACGTCACCATGTCAACAACAAACAAGTCAACAACAAACATGTTACCATGTCAACAACAAACCTGTTACCATGTCAACAACAAAGTCAACAACAAACCTGTTACCATGTCAACAACAAACAAGTCAACAACACATATGTCACCATGTCAACAACAAACAAGTCAACAACACAGATGTCACCATGTCAACAACAAACAAGTCAACAACACAGATGTCACCATGTCAACAACAAACAAGTCAACAACACAGATGTCACCATGTCAACAACAAACATGTTACCATGTCAACTACAAAGTCAACAACAAACCTGTTACCATGTCAACAACAAACAAGTCAACAACACAGATGTCACCATGTCAACAACAAACAAGTCAACAACAAACATGTTACCATGTCAACAACAAAGTCAACAACAAACCTGTTACCATGTCAACAACAAACATGTCAACAACAAACATGTCAAACCCGTTACCATACTAACAACAACAACAAAAAGTTGCTCTACAAAAACAGTGATATCATAACAAAAACAGAAACAGCTTCATGTCAAAAAGTTTCTACGCTCCAACAAACATGTAGAAAACACACCTCCAGTACGTTCTTCCTGGAGGACTTGTCTTTGGAGGCCCAGCTGACAGCAGCTCCTCTCAGGTCCACCGAGTACTCCGGGACGATCTGTGACGACTTACTCTGGAGGACACCAGGAGGTGAATGACCTTCACCGTCATCTTCATCGTCACAGTCATCAACTTACAGCTCCTCCCGACTGTGTGGTCTTGGGGTCTCTGTAGAAGGTCAGTATTCCACCATGCAGCACAGTCCACGATTGGCTCCAGTTCTTCCTGAAATCAAAGCATCATGTGACTGCAGCAGCCAATCACACGTCAAAGTCCACCAAACCTACCGAATCCTTTTCCCGTTCTCCACCACTTTGGTCTTGTTGATGATCCCGGCTTTCTCCAGCAGGTGGTTCTGCAGGAGCAACGAGTCCATCGGTGAGTGTTCGACGACGTGTGTGTGTTTGTACGCGTTTGTGTGTGCGAGTGTGTGTGACTTACCACTTCTGGCAAGTCTGACTCACTGCGCCTGTGACGTGGTACCTGGGAAAAATGAATATTGTAGTGAATGCAACACAGAGCAGCCACCAGGGGGCGCGACGTGTCTCTGGAGGTCTAAGAGTACCTTGGGCAGGAGGGTCAGCGGGTAGTCCTCGGCAGGAAGTGGAGGCTGCGTAGAAACAAGCGTGAGTTGTGCGGACAGACTTTGACGCCATCACTTCCTACCGGGTTTGCTTCGGGTCTTCTGGCGGGTGGTTCTGGCGTGGTCCAGGATGTGGTTCCGGTGACGGGGTTGTGGTAATAGACGCGCCCCGAAACCTCATCCAGCAGCTTCTCCCACCCGCCGTCACCCTGTGGACAGTTGACCCGCTGACCTCGGCTCACACGCACGTCTAACACACACTCACCTCTTCCGAGGACAGGTCAGGACTCAACGGTCCTCTGGACAGCGTGGCAGGGTCCAGGTTCAGGTCCTGGATGGACTCGTAGATGTGGTTGGACGAGGACTCGTCTTCCGCACTCGCACAAGAATCCGTGGACGTGTGCCTCACACTGAAGACCAGGTCCCCGGTCCCGTCCTCCTCCGTGGAGACCTCTTCTGCGGACCCGTCTCCACCGGACCTCGCCTCACCGGAACCGTCGGTCGTCTCCTTCAGAGGTGAACGCGGCCGGTCTTTTGGGACTGTCGGGGTCTCGACGGGGATGGGCTCGGACTTGAACGGAGACCGGACCGGTGTCCCGGACGACGTGTCCAGCATGCCCAGAGCAGACATTTTTGGTTCTGCAACAGTAACGATGGAGGAGTGGGGTCTGGGCTTCAGGACCGGGTCCTGGTTGTCTGAGGGGAATCCGAAGGTGGACATGCGGTTCTCGGTCTTCCTGTGGCTGCTGGCAGCGTCGGGCTTGAGTCGGATCATCACCTCGTCTCCTGGTTTACTTCTGCTCCCGTTGGCCTCGTCCAGAATCTTCGGTATCGGGATAGGAGTCTGGACCGGCGCCGTGGCAGGAAGAGGTTCGACTTTAGGACTGAGAGGCGGAGCGAAGTATAGAGTTGACGGGACGTCCGAGGGAAGCTCCTTCACGTACTGAGCTGGAATGTAGAAGGGTTTGGTCCCACAGGAGCTCTGGACCTGCCACCAGTGCTCGTTGGTCTTGGCTAACAGGACGTAGCGCTCGTTAGGCTTGATGGAGACCAGAGCGCCGTCCCGGCCCTGATACTCATAGTGGAACTCCACCAAGACCAGGCCGACCCCTGCGGGACCACAAGGAACGGTTGTTGGTCCTAATCTCAAAGACTCACGGCAACATGACTCAACAAGAATCACAATGAAAAATGACTCACAATTATTTAAGAAGATTCAAAGTGAAAAATGACTCACAATTACTTAAGAAGATTCAAAGTAAAAAATGACTCAATATTATTTAAGAAGATTCAAAGTGAAAAATGACTCAATATTATTTAAGAAGATTCAAAGTGAAAAATGACTCAACATTAAGGGGACACTTGACTCGAAGAGAACTCCAAACACATGACTCAGCAAGAATAAAGGTTACTCAGTAAAACCAAGTCAACATTGATGTGTTGGAGAAGTTTGTGCGTTTACTAATGTTGTCGTCTGGACTCACAAAACGTGTGAGCGACTCACCTTGACTGTGCTGGACCGTCCTGGTGGCCATGGTGGTCCCGGTGCAGACTGACCTCAGCGGACGGGGTCTGGGAGGGGGGTCAGGGTCCGGGAGGGGGGGTCAGGGTCCGGGAGCGCTCTGAGGAGAAACGCACAAAGACTGGTGACATCAGCACAAGTTCACTCGGACTCACACCAGGACAAAAGCAGGAAACGGCGTCTGTGGATTCACGGAAGTTTGTATTTCCTGTGGCCAGTTCTCCTGACCGGAGGCGTGGGGCGACCAGAGAAACATGTTCATCCATTCGTTTAACCGGAGGGGCTGGAGTCCGTCCCAGCTACACAGGGCCAGAGGCGAGGGACACACACACACCAGAGTGAAAAGTGAAATCCATCAGTTTCCCTGAGGCTCCATCACACAGAACAGGAAGTGTGTGTTTCAAATAAACATGTCAGCATTTTCTAATGATTCTGTGGGTCACGTGCGTCACAAACACTTTCTTACGTCAGCACGTGACGTCAACAAACACGAGTAGAAACTTTTGTTATTTCCTGAACGAATCCATGAATTAAACTCGTTTCCAATCTGAGGTTATTGACGTTATGTTCAAGTCTTGAGTCGCAAACTTTGACGTTGTAAAAAGAAAACACACCCACATTCCACACACTCACACACTCACGCACACTCACACACTCACGCACACACACACACGCGCGCGAACTTTGCGCTTCCTCCACAGATCCAGTTACAGCCCCTCGAGGCAAACACGTCGATACATCGACAGGTAGATCGATCCGTGGCTCGACGCGCGCGCCCGCGGCGACACGTGCACGGATCGATCGCTCGACGAGAGAAGATTCAAAGTTTTTACCGTCAAATGTTTCATGTTTCCGCTGCGAAGAGACGCGTCACTCAAACAGGTTACAGGACTGAAGCTCCGCCCACAGCGAGGCCCCGCCCCCCATCCCCCAGTTCCTGGATCCTCCCTCAAGACTTTCTGCTCCAGACCTTCATGGATCCTTCTCTGCTTTCTTGTTTCCACAGGTGAGACCCGCCCCCCCCGCTGCGATTGGCTGCCGTACCATGTGACCCGATATGAGTGACAGCTGAAGATACGATCCAACTTATTTACTGCTCAACATGTTCACTCTTCATTCACTCGTTCACTAGTTTGTTTACTCCTCAACATGTTCACTCTTTCATTCACTCATTTGTTTACTCCTCAACATGTTCACTCGTTCACTAGTTTGTTTACTCCTCAACATGTTCACTCTTTCATTCACTCATTTGTTTACTCCTCAACATGTTCACTCTTTCATTCACTCATTTGTTTACTCCTCAACATGTTCACTCTTTCATTCACTCATTTGTTTACTCCTCAACATGTTCACTCTTTCATTCACTCATTTGTTTACTCCTCAACATGTTCACTCTTTCATTCACTCATTTGTTTACTCCTCAACATGTTCACTCGTTCACTAGTTTGTTTACTCCTCAACATGTTCACTCTTTCATTCACTCATTTGTTTACTCCTCAACATGTTCACTCGTTCACTAGTTTGTTTACTCCTCAACATGTTCACTCTTTCATTCACTAATTTGTTTACTCCTCAACATGTTCACTCGTTCACTAGTTTGTTTACTCCTCAACATGTTCACTCTTTCATTCACTCATTTGTTTACTCCTCAACATGTTCACTCGTTCACTAGTTTGTTTACTCCTCAACATGTTCACTCTTTCATTCACTAATTTGTTTACTCCTCAACATGTTCACTCGTTCACTAGTTTGTTTACTCCTCAACATGTTCACTTGTTCATTCACTCGTTCACTAGTTCATTTACTCAGAATCAGAATCAGAAATCCTTTATTTGTCCCGCGAGGGGAAATTCGGTTTAAACAACAGCAAGAGCAATATAGTAGAAATCTGCACCATATTATATACACAACATATTTACAAAAATAACAAGAAGAGGTGCTGTTAAATATTATCTTGCTGAGTTCTTGTTGTTGAGTCTGATGGCAGCAGGAGGAAGGAGGTACCTCTCCCTCACACACCTGGGATGGAGCATCCTATCACTGATGGAGCTCCTCAGTGCCCTCAGTGTGTGCTGGAGAGGGTGAGATAAGTTCTTCCTCATGGAGGCCAGCTTGCTCTGTATCCTCCTCCCAGACACTTCCTCCACAGGATCCAGGGGGCGCCCTAGGACGTAACCGGCCTTCTTAATAAGGCTGTCCAGTTTAGCCCTATCCTTTGCTGTCATGCTGCTCCCCCAGCAGACCACACCGTTGAAGATGGCAGAGGCCACTACTGAGTCATAGAAGGACTTCAGGAGTGACCCCTGGACACCAAACAACCTCAACAACCTATAAAGAGCAGCAGTGTTATCCACCCAGTCCAGGCGGTTGTTGAGGTGAACACCCAGGAACTTGTAAGACGTGACAATCTCAATGTCCTGTCCCTGGATGTTCAGTGGTGAGGGGGAGATGGAGGGACACCGCCGGAAATCCACAATCAACTCCTTAGTTTTGCTGGAGGTGGTTTTCCAGGCACCAGTCAACAAAGTCCTGGACAAGTCCCCGGTACGACCCGTCATCCCCGTCCTTAATGAGGCCGACGATGGGGGAGTCGTCCGAGAACTTTTGCAGGTGACTGGTGGGAGACAGGTGTTGGAAGTCTGCAGTGTGCAGTGAAAAGAGGAACGGTGCCAACACTTTTTACTCATTTGTTCACTTGTGTCTGATCAGTCACTTGATGGTGACTTGATGGTGACTTGATGGTAACTTGATGATAACTTGATGGTAACTTGATGGTAACTTGATGATAACTTGATGGTAACTTGATGGTAACTTGATGGTAACTTGATGGTGACTTGATGGTGACTTGATGGTAACTTGATGGTAACTTGATGGTAACTTGATGGTGACTTGATGGTAACTTGATGGTGACTTGATGGTGACTTGATGGTAACTTGATGGTAACTTGATGGTAACTTGATGGTAACTTGATGATAACTTGATGGTAACTTGATGGTAACTTGATGGTAACTTGATGGTGACTTGATGGTAACTTGATGGTGACTTGATGGTAACTTGATGGTGACTTGATGGTGACTTGATGGTAACTTGATGGTGACTTGATGGTAACTTGATGGTGACTTGATGGTGACTTGATGGTGACTTGATGGTAACTTGATGGTAACTTGATGGTAACTTGATGGTAACTTGATGGTGACTTGATGGTAACTTGATGGTGACTTGATGGTGACTTAATGGTAACTTGATGGTAACTTGATGGTGACTTGATGGTGACTTGATGGTAACTTGATGGTGACTTGATGGTGACTTGATGGTAACTTGATGGTGACTTGATGGTAACTTGATGGTAACTTGATGGTAACTTGATGGTAACTTGATGGTAACTTGATGGTAACTTGATGGTGACTTGATGGTAACTTGATGGTAACTTGATGGTGACTTGATGGTAACTTGATGGTAACTTGATGGTGACTTGATGGTAACTTGATGGTAACTTGATGGTAACTTGATGGTAACTTGATGGTAACTTGATGGTGACTTGATGGTAACTTGATGGTAACTTGATGGTAACTTGATGGTAACTTGATGGTAACTTGATGGTGACTTGATGGTAACTTGATGGTAACTTGATGGTAACTTGATGGTAACTTGATGGTGACTTGATGGTAACTTGATGGTGACTTGATGGTGACTTGATGGTAACTTGATGGTAACTTGATGGTGACTTGATGGTAACTTGATGGTGACTTGATGGTAACTTGATGGTAACTTGATGGTGACTTGATGGTGACTTGATGGTGACTTGATGGTGACTTGATGGTGACTTAATGGTAACTTGATGGTAACTTGATGGTAACTTGATGGTGACTTAATGGTAACTTGATGGTAACTTGATGGTGACTTAATGGTAACTTGATGGTAACTTGATGGTAACTTGATGGTGACTTGATGGTGACTTGATGGTGACTTGATGGTAACTTGATGGTAACTTGATGGTAACTTGATGGTAACTTGATGGTATCTTGATGGTAACTTGATGGTGACTTGATGGTGACTTGATGGTGACTTGATGGTGACTTGATGGTAACTTGATGGTAACTTGATGGTGACTTGATGGTGACTTAATGGTAACTTGATGGTAACTTGATGGTGACTTGATGGTAACTTGATGGTAACTTGATGGTAACTTGATGGTGACTTGATGGTAACTTGATGGTAACTTGATGGTAACTTGATGGTAACTTGATGGTAACTTGATGGTAACTTGATGGTAACTTGATGGTGACTTGATGGTGACTTGATGGTGACTTGATGGTAACTTGATGGTAACTTGATGGTGACTTGATGGTAACTTGATGGTAACTTGATGGTAACTTGATGGTGACTTGATGGTAACTTGATGGTGACTTGATGGTAACTTGATGGTAACTTGATGGTAACTTGATGGTAACTTGATGGTAACTTGATGGTGACTTGATGGTGACTTGATGGTAACTTGATGGTGACTTGATGGTGACTTGATGGTGACTTGATGGTGACTTGATGGTAACTTGATGGTAACTTGATGGTATCTTGATGGTAACTTGATGGTGACTTGATGGTAACTTGATGGTAACTTGATGGTGACTTGATGGTAACTTGATGGTAACTTGATGGTAACTTGATGGTGACTTGATGGTGACTTGATGGTGACTTGATGGTGACTTGATGGTAACTTGATGGTGACTTGATGGTGACTTGATGGTAACTTGATGGTAACTTGATGGTAACTTGATGGTGACTTGATGGTAACTTGATGGTGACTTGATGGTAACTTGATGGTGACTTGATGGTGACTTGATGGTAACTTGATGGTGACTTGATGGTAACTTGATGGTAACTTGATGGTGACTTGATGGTAACTTGATGGTAACTTGATGGTGACTTGATGGTGACTTGATGGTAACTTGATGGTAACTTGATGATAACTTGATGGTAACTTGATGGTGACTTGATGGTAACTTGATGGTGACTTGATGGTAACTTGATGGTGACTTGATGGTGACTTGATGGTAACTTGATGGTAACTTGATGGTGACTTGATGGTAACTTGATGGTGACTTGATGGTAACTTGATGGTAACTTGATGGTAACTTGATGGTAACTTGATGGTAACTTGATGGTGACTTGATGGTGACTTGATGGTGACTTGATGGTAACTTGATGGTAACTTGATGGTAACTTGATGGTAACTTGATGGTGACTTGATGGTAACTTGATGGTAACTTGATGGTAACTTGATGGTGACTTGATGGTAACTTGATGGTGACTTGATGGTAACTTGATGGTAACTTGATGGTGACTTGATGGTAACTTGATGGTGACTTGATGGTAACTTGATGGTAACTTGATGGTGACTTGATGGTAACTTGATGGTGACTTGATGGTAACTTGATGGTGACTTGATGGTAACTTGATGGTAACTTGATGATAACTTGATGGTAACTTGATGGTGACTTGATGGTAACTTGATGGTAACTTGATGGTAACTTGATGGTAACTTGATGGTGACTTGATGGTAACTTGATGGTAACTTGATGGTAACTTGATGGTAACTTGATGGTGACTTGATGGTGACTTGATGGTAACTTGATGGTAACTTGATGGTGACTTGATGGTGACTTGATGGTGACTTGATGGTAACTTGATAGTGACTTGATGGTAACTTGATGGTAACTTGATGGTAACTTGATGGTAACTTGATGGTAACTTGATGGTAACTTGATGGTGACTTGATGGTAACTTGATGGTAACTTGATGGTAACTTGATGGTAACTTGATGTCCGTATAGTTAAGCTGAAGATGGTCACAGAGAGTCTTCACAGGAACAACAACTTTCTGGCTTCAATGGTTTTTATTGCTGATAGTATTTCTTCGGACAAACGTGCATCTGCGGCTTCACTGCTCGCCTGCACAACACACGCACACCTAGACACGCCCCCAACCACCTCTTTTAATTTGATTTTTTTTACTCATTTGTTCACTCGTTCATTTACTCGTTCACTAGTTTGTTTACTCCTCAACATGTTCACTCTTTTTACACACCAGTACAAACCGGTTCACTCTTTCTTCACTTGCATGTTCACACATTCACTCTTTTAATTTGATTTTGTTTCTCATTTGTTCACTTGTTCTATTAATCCATTCACTAGTTTGTTTACTCAACATGTTCACTCGTTCATTTTCCCCCACACCAGTACAAACCAGTTCACTCTATTTATTTCCTTAATAATTCACTCACTCAGTTAAACATTCTAGTTGTTACTCGTTCATACTCTGAACAAAACTGTTTCCATTGAAATATTGACATTAGAACATAGGTGTCAAAGTCAAGGCCCGCGGGCCAAATGTGGCCCGCCATGTGATTTTATGTGGCCCGCCTGCCTTACCTTGAACAACGAGCAAAAAAAACAACAACAATGTATCCGACAAACCAATCCCACAAAAAGACAAAATGGTTTTCCTTCTTTTATTCGCGCTGCTTGCGTTCCCTTCTCTGCCTCGGTCAGGTGTTCACAAGCGCAGGCTCGCAATCCACGGCGGGTCGGGTTCTCATTGCCCAGCCTGTTGTCATGAAAGCGGGGTTGATGGGTCATACAGTCCGTCTGTCCATCGCTCGCTGTCACATGACCCATTTCAGCAGGAAAAAGTGTCACAAGTTTCTGGCTGTTGGCTTGTCAAGAAAACTACATTTACCCACAATGCATGCCTACAGGTATTATGTTTCCCACGATTGACGCGTCACTAGCGTCTCCAAATCCATGCCAACAGGTGGACTTGAGAAATACAAATACATCCTCGCAAAATGTCCAAGAAGAGAAGAGTTGATGCGAAGGGAAGGATATTTCAAGAAAGGTGTGAAGACATGTTTGTGCTTCAAGGAGAAAGACCTGTGAGTCTGTGGTGTTATGAGTGACGGCTGTCAAAGAGTATCTACGCCGGCATTTTGACACCAAACACGGAGCTAAGTATGACACGTTACCATCAAGAAAAACAACAAATTGCCGAAGAATTAAAAGGCAAACTGCAAGCGCAGCAGAATGTGTTCATGAAGCCACAGTTAAAAATAATGCTGCATTGAAAGCTTTATTGTGTTTGAACACGTCGCCAACTAAGAGTTGTTGAAGCGGTGAAGGTGTGCGAGCGAGTGTGTCCCGACCAGGTACTTTTAAAGATGTCACTTTATCAAGAAACACCGTCGCGGACCGAGTTAAGATAAGGTTTATCAGAGGCGTGAAGTCGGACCACAACAGGACATGTTTGATGCGCTGGAGAAGTCCGTGAGTAAAGATGCATCGCTCTGGGAAAACTAGGTGAGATGAACCACAGACGGTGCCTCAGCAACGTGTGGAGGAAACAGGGTTTAGTTGGAATAATGAAGAGGAACATGCAAGAAATGAACCGTCACACACCTCTGGTCACGTATCATTGCATCATCCATCAAGAAGCTTCTGGCGATGGATGGCATAGTGACCACGGTTCGCGCTCGTGGCCTGAATCATCGTCACTTCCAGCTGTTTCTGCAGGAGATGGACTCGGAGCGCGGAGATACCATGCAGAAGTTCGGAGCAAAGTTCTAAAGATCTTTGGAGCTCAGGGAAGACATTGGTGTTTTCATGCAGCGTAAAGGAAAACTCTTGCCTGAAGGTCAGATGATCAGTGGCTGTGACTTTGCTATGTTGTCATAACCCAGCATCTCGCCGAACTGAATCAGAAGCTTCAGGGACGCAAACGAGTCGTCACACAGATGTCCGACACCATCACGGCTGTCCAGCGTCAACCGGACCTATGGATGTGGCGAGTGAACCACGACGACCTTGGAAACGTTCCTGTTAGTCAGAGCATCTCCGCCTCATTTCCTCACCTTTCCATGAGTCGGCCTCCAAACTGAGCCTGATAAGGAATGAGTTTGATCGCTTCTCTGCCCTCTTGACCAGTCCTTCCACCACGACCTCGGCAGCTTCAGATGGAGTCCATGGATGCGACAGTGGCCTGGAAGCAAAGTTCCAGGAGGCTGCAATCCAGGACTTTTTACCGTCTGCCGCCCTCTGCCCCACCTCCAGGCTGTTCTACGGATCGCCTCAGCACAGGACCTCAACAGGACCTCAAACCAGACGTTGACACACTGGTGTCAGACGTCTGGTCAGAAGACATAGGTTAGCATTTTTAAAAACCCGATTAGAATCTAGTAACATTTAATGTAACCGAGAAGAAGAAAAGTTAAACTGTGTGCGATGATTGTGTTTGTTATTTTCAGAACATGATGGATGGTGGAGAAGATCCACGCGGTTCAGGATCTACTGACAATATAGAAGCCGGGGAACCTAAGAACGTGACCAATAACTGGTTGTGAGACTTTCTTTCTTGTCGGGACATATAAAGACTCAACAATTGATTCATTGTTTCTCTGCTTGAGGTGACAGGAGTGACGACACATCAAAGTTGCCTGTCAGACTTATTTCAGTTGCAACTCGTTAGTCTTGAGCTGTAAGTTTTGACTTATTTTCATGTGTATCAAAGTATTTAGTTCCACATGCAAGGCTGAGTGCAGCCATTTTTATTGTAAAATACTACGTCACACATGTTAGCAGCTCATGGTTGCTTTTACACTAGTATGACCTCAAGTAATACATTCAAGGTCATTTAACATTAAGGAGTTTAATATTAGTTACATTTATTTTACATTATCTTACATTTAGTTACACTTCTAAGTCACATCGGGCCCTTAGAGGGCAGCCGTGATGATGATGTGGCCCCTGCATTAGAAGATGACCTTAAGCTCCGCCCACTGACAACACCTTGACCGTGACCACGCCCACTCTGCTGTGATGGGTCAAACACGGAGGGTTGTCACCGCGCGTCATCGATCCCGGAAGTCTCCACCTCCGAGGGACTCGTTGTTTAAACAAAGCGGGGGCGCGATCACAGCCGGTGAAGCCGTTATTACGTCATCATGGGCTCTCGTAACCTCTCGTTCGCCCAGATCTCAGACTTACTTTCTAAAGGAACGAGCGTAAAACATGGAGAACGTTCACGACACGACAGGAAGTTCTTCACTCGTTCACTTCGCTCGAGAAACTTCCAGACGAGATCAAATTCACTCCATGACTTTTTTTTTTATTGAGATTCTCCCGCTTCACGTCAAACACCTGAACATCCGTGGGCGTCGCCCTCGATGACGTCAGGTGAGCTCAGGTGAGCTCAGGTGAGCTGCGACGTCATCAGCACCAGAGGAACGTCCTTGTCTCCGGTGCCGAACATCGGGAACATGCGCTCGTGGAACTCGGCGCCGCTGAAGCTGTACAGCTCCGAGCCGGACTTGGAGTTGTAGAAGGTCACCTGTCCCGCCTCCAGGTCCAGGAACACGCCCACCTGCCGCAGCTTGGGCGGAGCCTTGACCTGTGGGGTCAGAGGTCGGGTCAGGCGACCGTCACAAAAGCGTGCGACGGACGACGGCGCTAACCTTGGTGAGCGGGGGCGTGGTCAGCGCCCGCAGCTGGCTGTTGCTCCACCAGAGGGCGTAGTATCCGTTCGGAGGACTCATGTCGAACAAGCCCTTCCTCTGCGCCGTCTCCGTGACCACGCCCACTTTCCAGTCCTTGTTCTCCCCGACGAACACCTGGAGGTCGACCAGAGGTCACGTGTCCAGCGTCAGAACATTTTACATTAAAGGACTTTTTTTAATGTATGTATTTTTTTAATTATTCATTTCAATACTTTATTTAACAGTTTTTTGTTCTATTTTTTATTTAATTTTGAAATAGAATTTATTCATTTTATTTTTTTTTAATTAAAAAATGAAATTTCTAAATTCAATCTTTATTCAGTTGAAGCTTTTTTTAATTCAACACACGTTGGCGACATCTTACCAGACCAAACCAACAGAGCACAGATCCACTCGCTCGTAACAAGATGGCCGTGATGTTGGTATAATGGCGTCTCCAGACCAAACCAACAGAGCACAGATCCACTCGCTCGTAACAAGATGGCCGTGATGTTGGTATAATGGCGTCTCCAGACCAAACCAACAGAGCACAGATCCACTCGCTCGTAACAAGATGGCCGTGATGTTGGTATAATGGCGTCTCCAGACCAAACCAACAGAGCACAGATCCACTCGCTCGTCACAAGATGGCCGTGATGTTGGTTTAATGGCGTCTCCAGACCAAACCAATCGAGCACAGATCCACTCGCTCGTAACAAGATGGCCGTGATGTTGGTATAATAGCGTCTCCAGACCAAACCAACAGAGCACAGATCCACTCGCTCGTAACAAGATGGCCGTGATGTTGGTATAATGGCGTCTCCAGACCAAACCAACAGAGCACAGATCCACTCGCTCGTAACAAGATGGCCGTGATGTTGGTTTAATGGCGTCTCCAGACCAAACCAACAGAGCACAGATCCACTCGCTCGTAACAAGATGGCCGTGATGTTGGTTTAATGGCGTCTCCAGACCAAACCAACAGAGCACAGATCCACTCGCTCGTCACAAGATGGCTGTGATGTTGGTATAATGGCGTCTCCAGACCAAACCAACAGAGCACAGATCCACTCGCTCGTCACAAGATGGCTGTGATGTTGGTTTAATGGCGTCTCCAGACCAAACCAACAGAGCACAGATCCACTCGCTCGTAACAAGATGGCCGTGATGTTGGTATAATGGCGTCTCCAGACCAAACCAACAGAGCACAGAGTCACTCGCTCGTCTGTGTGTCGCATGATTGGCTGAAGGTTGGATCAGTAGCTCTGAGCTCTGTTGGTTTGGTCTGGAGACTCTATTATACCAGCGTTTATATTGAATTTAAAAGAATAACAATGAAAAAGTACTGAATTTAGTTCAAAGATGGAATATTCCGGTGCCCCTGAAACACGGACGCACGCCCCCTGCTGGCGACCTCACCTCCCAGTAGTGGCGCCCGGCGCTGAAGGCGTCCTTGGCGAGGACGCAGGACCAGACGTCGAAGCGCTGCGGACTGTTGCGGTAGAACTGCAGCTTCTCGCCGCGCTTCACCTGCTTGCGGTCCTCGGACAGGATCAGGAAGGGGTACGCCGTCACCGGGTTCAGCGTCACGTCGTCTGCGGACCCAAGATGGACGCCGTCACGCCACTCACCCGTCTGACCCCGCACGACCCCCGACCCCCGACCCTCACCTTCGTAGACCCGAGCTTTCTTGTGACCTGAAGACGCAGAAGTCAACGTTCAAAACATGCGACATTTAACGAAAATACACTTTTTTAATTAATTAATCCAAGGATTGAATTAAACCTTCAAACGTTGACATTTGGAATTATTTGTTCAAAAGTTGTCGTATTTTTAAGAATATTATTAATTAATTAATTATCATCATTTTTAGTTTTATTAAATTAAAAGTTTGATATTTTAATTCCAAATTTTCAATATTTATCTTTATCCTCAAATATATCCTCAAATATATTGAATCGAAATCGTCAAATTCTTTCAATTTAATTACAAAATAAAAAAAATAAACTTTTAAATGATTTTAATTATTACAAAAATAAATGTGTGTGAAATTAATTAAATATAATAATAATAATAATAAGTGTGTATAAATCTGCGTCTGAAGAGTCAAAGGAGGGGTAGGTGTTCTTCCAAACGTGAGCATGCAGCGGAGGGGGCGGGACTAATGTCAGGTGAGTTTGATTGACATGTGTGTCGAAGACTCACCTGAGACCGGCTTGATTTTCTTCAGATCTGGACGGAGAGAGAAACAGGAAGTGCATGAATGTGTGATGTCATCACCAGGTGACCAGGTGACCCTGCACGACCCCTCACCTCTGATGGACCACTGACTCTTCCTCAGACCCGAAGCTCCTCTCAGACCGTGGTAGCCTTCGGCCAGCGGCGCGTCCCCTGAAGAGACTGAGACGGACACGTTGAGCCCCGAGTCGCGGGCACAGGTGCTCGAAGTCACTCACAGGATCCTCTGGAGCCCCCCGAGTTGATGCCGACCTCGGAGATCCTGTCGCTGACCTCGGCCATCCTGTCCTTGACCTCGCCCAGCGTGTTCCTGACCTCGGCCAGGTGGAAGTGCAGCGTCAGGTCGGCGTCGTCCTGGTGCTCAGGGACCTCCAGGGGAGACGCCGCGTCGGCGAAGCTCTGGAGACACTGGCGTGAGACCCCGGACCCCCAACACACACACTACCCATGATGCACCTGCAGGAAGCTGATGTGATCCTGACTGATGGCCTGAGCCTCCAGCGTCAGACGCTTGTCCGTCAACACGCTGAGATCCTCCTCCAGGCGCTTGACCCGCCCCTCGCCCGTCGCCATGACGCCGTCCAGCTGCTCCTGGATCCCCCCCAACACCTGAGAGCGCACCTGAGCCACGGCCTGAGCCACGGCGTCCAGCAGAGCCTCCACCTGAGAGCGCTCACCTGCGGCGTAGTTCTGCACGACAACACACTTTAGAGAGCGCACACTGGAGCACAACACACACAAGAACGCACAACACACACAACATGACACTTTAGAGAGCGCACACTGGAGCACAACACACACAAGAACGCACAACACACACATGCACGACAACACACTTTAGAGAGCGCACACTGGAGCACAACACACACAAGAACGCACAACACACACAACATGACACTTTAGAGAGCGCACACTGGAGCACAACACACACAAGAACGCACAACACACACATGCACAACATGACACTTTAGAGAGCGCACACTGGAGCACAACACACACAAGAACGCACAACACACACAACATGACACTTTAGAGAGCGCACACTGGAGCACAACACACACAAGAACGCACAACACACACATGCACGACAACACACTTTAGAGAGCGCACACTGGAGCACAACACACACAAGAACGCACAACACACACAACATGACACTTTAGAGAGCGCACACTGGAGCACAACACACACAAGAACGCACAACACACACATGCACAACATGACACTTTAGAGAGCGCACACTGGAGCACAACACACACAAGAACGCACAACACACACAACATGACACTTTAGAGAGCGCACACTGGAGCACAACACACACAAGAACGCACAACACGCATGCACGCACAACATGACACTTTAGAGAGCGCACACTAGAGCACAACACACACAAGAACGCACAACACACACATGCACAACATGACACTTTAGAGAGCGCACACTAGAGCACAACACACACAAGAACGCACAACACACACATGCACAACATGACACTTTAGAGAGCGCACACTGGAGCACAACACACACAAGAACACACAACACACAGATGCACAACATGACACTTTAGAGAGCGCACACTGGAGCACAACACACACAAGAACGCACAACACACAGATGCACAACATGACACTTTAGAGAGCGCACACTGGAGCACAACACACACAAGAACGCACAACACACATGCACGCACAACATGACACTTTAGAGAACGCACACTGGAGCACCGCACACACAAGAACACACAACACACATGCACGCACAACATGACACTTTAGAGAGCGCACACTGGAGCACAACACACACAAGAACGCACAACACACAAGAACGCACAACACACACATGCACAACATGACACTTTAGAGAGCGCAAACTAGAGCACAACACACACAAGAACGCACAACACACAAGAACGCACAACACACACATGCACAACATGACACTTTAGAGAGCGCACACTAGAGCACAACACACACAACACACATGCACGCGCAACACACATGCACGCACAACATGACACTTTAGAGAGCGCATACTGGAGCACAACACACACAAGAACGCACAACACACAAGAACGCACAACACACACATGCACAACATGACACTTTAGAGAGCGCACACTAGAGCACAACACACACAACACACATGCACGCGCAACGTACAAATGCACGCACAACATGACACTTTAGAGAGCGCACACTAGAGCACAACACACACAAGAACGCACAACACACATGCACGCACAACATGACACTTTAGAGAGCGCACACTAGAGCACAACACACACAAGAACGCACAACACACATGCACGCACAACATGACACTTTAGAGAGCGCACACTAGAGCACAACACACACAACACACATGCACGCGCAACGTACAAATGCACGCACAACATGACACTTTAGAGAGCGCACACTAGAGCACAACACACATGCACGCACAACGTACACATGCACGCACAACATGACACTTATACGCACAACACACATGCACTCACGCACAACACACAGATGCACGCACACACAACACAGGAACACACAACATGACACTTTAGAGAGCGCACACTAGAGCACAACACACATGCACGCACAACGTACACATGCACGCACAACATGACACTTATACGCACAACACACACACACACACACACACACACACACACACACACACACACACACACACACCTTCACAGCCTCCAGTTTCCTCCTCAGCTCTGATAGGCTGATGTCCTTGGCTTTGATCCGGTTCACGATCTCCTGCTCCGTCCTGGAAATATGTTTCTGGTCCAGAGTCGGAACATAGACGGGTCAGCAGGAGTACAGGGAGTACAGGGAGTACAGGGAGTACAGGGAGTACAGGGAGTACAGGGAGTTCAGGGAGTTCAGGGAGTACAGGGAGTACAGGGAGTACAGGGAGTACAGGGAGTACAGGGAGTACAGGGAGTACAGGAAGTACAGGGAGTACAGGGAGTACAGGGAGTACAGGGAGTACAGGGAGTACAGGGAGTACAGGAAGTACAGGGAGTACAGGAAGTACAGGGAGTACAGGGAGTACAGGGAGTACAGGGAGTACAGGGAGTACAGGAAGTACAGGGAGTACAGGGAGTACAGGGAGTACAGGAAGTACAGGGAGTACAGGGAGTACAGGGAGTACAGGGAGTACAGGGAGTACAGGGAGTACAGGGAGTACAGTGAGTACAGGGAGTACAGGGAGTACAGGGAGTACAGGAAGTACAGGGAGTACAGGGAGTACAGGAAGTACAGGGAGTACAGGGAGTACAGGGAGTACAAGGAGTACAGGGAGTACAGGGAGTACAGGGAGTACAGGGAGTACAGGGAGTACAGGGAGTACAGGGAGTACAGGGAGTACAGGGAGTACAGGGAGTACAGGGAGTACAGGGAGTACAGTGAGTACAGTGAGTACAGGGAGTTCAGGGAGTACAGGGAGTTCAGGGAGTACAGGGAGTACAGGGAGGAGATGGCAGGAGAGGCACCTGTTTGCTGAGCCGCTCCGTCTGCACGGAGACGGTGGCGTGGGTCCGATGCTCCTCCAGGACGCAGATGGCGCAGATGCAGCTCTGACACGTGCGGCAGAAGACCTGGCGATGACATCATCACTGAGGGACGGAGCTCACCGCCGGGGTCGCGCGACCTCCGGGTTACGCCACCAACCTCCAGCAGGCGGCGATGCAGCGCGCAGGTGCGGCCCCTGAGGGCCTCCTGCGGGTCCATGAGCGGGTGTTTGGCGTAGAACGGCGTGCTGCGGTGCGGCGCCACGTGCTCCCGGCAGTACGACGCCGTGCAGGTGAGGCAGGAGCTCACGGCCGGCTGCTTGACCCCCGTGCACACGTCGCACCAGACCCTCTCCGCCGGCGGCGCCGGGAGACCCTCCGTCGGCGGCGCCATCGCCAGCCCGAAGCTGCCGCCCTCCTGCGGGTCGGCGGCGCCGTAGTGGACCTCCTTGTACTTGTCGGCGATGAGCGCGAAGGTCCGGTTGATGCTGAGCCGCGGACGCTCCTGGAACTGACGCTTGCACAGAGGACACGTGGAGTTGGGGCTCGAGGCCCAGTAGCCCCCGATGCATCCCTGGAGACCACCACACACCATGACTCGGCAGTTTAGTTGACATGACTCCACGTTTTTTTTTTTAAACAAACTTGTCGTAGAAAGTAAACGTATAAATAAATCAGACGTGTAAAGATGAGTCAGCGATACTCAAACTCATGAGTCATGATAAAATACCTGACCAAACTCAACATGAGTCAGCATATTTTTTGTGGCAAAAGTGCCGGATGAAGACCATTATATCTGGCTAATGATTAGTCAGCATTATTTAACCTTCCTCGTATATTTCTTGTGGTTAAAACAAATATTCCATTGTACATGTGGCGGATGATTAGTCAGCATTCCTAAAGCTTACTCAGGTGTTTTATTCATGACTTAGCAGTTAATTTAACATGACTTTGTTAATATATATATATATATTTTTTTAATTTGTGGTAAAACAAAGACTTTAATTTTACATGTGGCTGATGATTGTAAGCATTACTCAGGTATTTTATCCATGACTCAGCAGTTAATTTATTTTAAACTTCTTTTTTTTTTAATGTTGTAAAACCAAGACTCAACATTACATGTTGCTGACGATTAGTCGCTTAATGGGGTATATTTTACAATGACTCGAGAGTTTATTTGAAATGACTCGGCATATTTGACAATAATGAGACAAAAGTAACAAACACAATTATATCTGAATGATGATCCGTCAGCAATATTTAAGTTTACTCGTGCATTTTATCCATGAGTCGGCTCTTTATTTATCATGATTCCACGTTTTTTTTATTGGTAAAAATAATCAATTATACATTCGGGTAATGATTAGTCAGCATTAATTAAGCTTACTTTACCCATGAGTATGCAGTTTGATGACTCCATGCTTTATAAACAACTTTGTGGTAAACAAAGAATCAAATATACACGTGTCTGACGATTACTCTGCATTATTTACGCTTACTCTGGTATTTTATCCATGACTCAGCAGTTTATTTAACATGACTCCACGCTTTATAAACAACTTTGTGGTAAACAAAGAATCAAATATACACGTGTCTGACGATTACTCTGCATTATTTAAGCTTACTCTGGTATTTCACTCATGACTCAGCAGTTTATTTAACATGACTAGACGTTTTATAAACAACTTTGTGGTAAACAAAGAATCAAATATACACGTGTCTGACGATTACTCTGCATTATTTACGCTTACTCTGGTATTTTATCCATGACTCAGCAGTTTATTTAACATGACTCCACGCTTTATAAACAACTTTGTGGTAAACAAAGAATCAAATATACACGTGTCTGATGATTACTCTGCATTATTTACGCCTACTCTGGTATTTTATCCATTACTCAGCAGTTTATTTAACATGACTCCACGCTTTATAAACAACTTTGTGGTAAACAAAGAATCAAATATACACGTGTCTGATGATTACTCTGCATTATTTACGCTTACTTTGGTATTTCACTCATGACTCAGCAGTTTCTTTACTTTAACATGAATCAGCATATTATTTTTTAAAACCCCCTACCTGGCAGAAGTTGTGTCCACACGGTGTCGTGACCGGGTCGGTGAACAGGTCCAGGCAGATGGAGCAGGTGAGCTCCTGCTCCGAGAACAAGTCTTGACCCTCCGACGCCATCAGGTGAGCCGCGTCTCAGGCGAACGCGAGCAGGTGTTGCAGCAGGTGAAGGGGCGGAGCTCTACGGAGGAAGACTCTGGAGAAAATGGATAAAAATGGCAGCATGAGGGAGGGGGCGTGGCCTAAGCAGTCGATCAGAATAAAAATGTATGGTCAGTTTTGAGGATTTGTTATCAAACATGAGGAGCTCTCGACCACGACGACCAGGCACGACCCCTGACCCCCGACACGTCCCACCACAGAACCTCAAGCGAGGACCGTGACATCCAAGGACCACGGACCACCAGGTCGCCTCGTTAGTTTAACTGGTTGTTTTGATGAGCAGAAGGAAACGAATCCTGACACGAGTTAAAACATGACTTACCGTGGAGTCGAGGCGAGTTCCTGAGCCTGAAACTCTGGTTCTGATGACATCACGGGGGGAGGAGCCGCCGGGCGTGAAGTGGTCGGATCAGTTCGGAGGAGGAGACTCGACAAAAACAACAGTGGAAACCTTTGTTCGTCCTGGATTTATTTCTTAGAAAACAGTCGCAAAACTAAACAAAACAAACAAACTTGTCGGGTCACATGACTCGAGCCGGGTGACCTCACTTCCTGATGTTTCCAGGTGAACAAGTTTCACCTGTTCAGTCGACAAACTGCTCTGAGCCGAGGGGAGGTCATGAAGCAGCTGATGAAGATGATGATGATGATGATGACATGTGGGCGTGTCCTGCTAGCATCGATGCTAACGCTAACGCTTGTTGTGAAAAAAATGAAACCAAGTTTAACGACAAAAAAAATGTTTATTTAAAAAGTTTCACGAGGATTGAATTCAAAAGTCCTTGTAATGCAGCAGCCTGGAGGAAGAGAAGGACATGTTAGAAGCACGTCAATAGCATGTTAGCGTGTTAGCATCCGAGCAGAGCTGTGATTGGCACCTGTACAAGGGGGCGTGGCCTTTGTTGTTAGCGAGCGAGAAGAAGCCGCTGTGAGGAGAGAAGTCCATGGCGTTGACCCGATACATCACCTTTGACCTCGACATCGGAAAGTTGGGGAAGACGCTGAGAGACGGGAGGTGAACCTGGAAAAGACCATCATCATCTTCATCATCATCATCATCATCATCATCATCTACTTGACTCTTGTGTTGCAGAATTTATGTCCAAACATCAGCTTTAAAGGCTGCTTGAGTCACTGTATCCTCTCGTCCTCAGTCATCACCACTTTCATTTGTTTTCAAACTAAAATATGTCCAAATATCAGCTTTAAAAGCTGCTTAACTCACTGTATCTTCTCGTCCTCAGTCATCACTGCTTTCATTTGTTTTCAAACCAAAATATGTCCAAACATCAGCTTTAAAAGCTGCTGGACTCACTGTATCCTCTCGTCCTCAGTCATCACTGCTTTCATTTGTTTTCAAACTAAAATATGTCCAAACATCAGCTTTAAAAGCTGCTGGACTCACTGTATCCTCTCGTCCTCAGTCATCACTGCTTTCATTTGTTTTCAAACTAAAATATGTCCAAACATCAGCTTTAAAAGCTGCTGGACTCACTGTATCCTCTCGTCCTCAGTCATCACTGCTTTCATTTGTTTTCAAACTAAAATATGTCCAAACATCAGCTTTAAAAGCTGCTTAACTCACTGTATCTTCTCGTCCTCAGTCATCACTGCTTTCATTTGTTTTCAAACTAAAATATGTCCAAACATCAGCTTTAAATGAGGCTGGAGTCACTGTATCCTCTCGTCCTCAGTCATCACTGCTTTCATTTGTTTTCAAACTAAAATATGTCCAAACATCAGCTTTAAAAGCTGCTGGACTCACTGTATCCTCTCGTCCTCAGTCATCACTGCTTTCATTTGTTTTCAAACTAAAATATGTCCAAACATCAGCTTTAAAAGCTGCTGGACTCACTGTATCCTCTCGTCCTCAGTCATGCTGGGGATCTCGCAGGATTTCATTGTTTATTTAGCTGCGGCGGACTCAACGACTGCTGCCATCTAGTGGCCGTAGGTTTAATTGCAACACAACAGAATTAACAAACGTCGTGAATATTTGAATGTTAATCCTCAATTTAACATAAGCTTCTCTAACTTTACAAGACGACTGATCAACCTCCTCCTCTCACCAGTCTCACGGCGTCGTCTTCCTCGCGGGACGCCACGGCGAGGACCTCGGAGGAGGAGTTGAAGGTGAGGGAGGTCGCGGAGGTCAGCAGGTTCATCACGGCCTTCAGAGGTCGGGGCTGGCAGGAGGTCAGACAATCCTGCTGCGAGTAGATGTTGACGACGCCCGACTGGGACCTGGAACCAGAGGTCGTTAGCGACTCGAGCCCGCGGCGGCGGCGGCGGCGGCGCGCGTCTCACCCGCAGGCCAGGTAACGTCCGTCAGGTGAGGCCGCCATGGAGGTCGCCTTCACGCACCCGTCGTCCGTGAACCTGTTGACACACGGACCGCCCCGGACGTCCCACACGAACACCTCCCCCTCCTCTGCGCACACACACACACACACACACCGTGACTGACGGGCACCGACGCGTCGTCCAGGTGAAGCGACTCACCTGAGCTGGTGAAGAACTTGCTGCCGTCCTGGTTGAAGGCCACGCCCACGACCTCCCCGTTCACCTTCACGCTGCGCACCACCTCCTTGGTCTGCGAGACGCACAACCACGTCACGCCCCCTGTTCACGTCTCCATAGCGACGCGACTCACCTTGAGGGTCAGCAGGTGCAGGTAACCGCTGGCTCCGGTCAGCAGCAACGCGCCCCCTTGTGGACACACGGTGAACTCCATCACCTTGCTTTCGTTCAGACCTGCGGAGACGGAAGCGACCCGTGAGCGAGTGTGGGTCCGGCGAGGGCGGCGCACTCTGACCTCTGACGGCGCTCACGGGAGACACCTGTCCCGCCATCATGTCGTACACGTAGAACATCTTGTTCCTCAGGCTGGTCGCCACGATGGACTCGCCGTCCCGGCTGAAGCGGGCCTTGTAGACGGGGAAGCGGTCCAGATGGACGCTCTGGATCTTGGGGTTCGTCTTCCCGTCGACCTGCAGAGCGAGAGAGACGCACACGTTGACACGACTACACACACACACACACACACACACACACACACACACACTAGAGTACCTGGAACAGGGACACGGAGCAGTCCAGACCGGCCGTCAGAACCACCTGAGCCGCCGGGTGGAACTGGACCGACGTGAGTCCGTCGCTCGACGGTCGAGCGCTGTTGGCGTGAAGACATCGCTTCATCTGAGGAGACGCACAACTTAAAGTCGACAACACACACACACACACACACACACACGGAGGGAAACTGACTCTCAGGAATCCAGAAGGTAAATTATCAGAAGACGACAAGAAGTTTCCAGTTTTCCTCATCAGGTCATTTTCTTCATCGTCGTCGTCATCGTCGTCTGAGAAACACACACAGAGATTAAAACGCACACACACACACAGAGATGGAGACGCACACACAGAGTTTAAAACGCACACACACACACAGAGATGGAGACGCACACACAGAGTTTAAGACGCACACACAGAGATGGAGACGCACACACAGAGATGGAGACACACACACAGAGATGGAGACACACACACAGAGATGGAGACACACACACAGAGATGGAGACACACACACAGAGTTTAAGACTCGCACACAGAGATGGAGACGCACACACAGAGATGGAGACGCACACACAGAGATGGAGACGCACAGAGATGGAGACGCACACACAGAGATGGAGACACACACACAGAGTTTAAGACGCACACACAGAGATGGAGACGCACACACAGAGATGGAGACGCACACACAGAGATGGAGACGCACACACAGAGATGGAGACGCACACACAGAGTTTAAGACGCGCACACAGAGATGGAGACGCACACACAGAGATGGAGACGCACACACAGAGATGGAGACACACACACAGAGATGGAGACGCACACACAGAGATGGAGACACACACAAAGACACGGACATAAAGAATAGAGAAACAAAAACAAACAGTGAAAAAAGACACACGGGGGAGAGACACAAAAAAAACACACACAAATAAGAAAGGAGACAGACGCACAAAAACACAGAGACACAAACAAAAACCTAGACAAAGATAAAAATGCACAAAAAAGAGGGACACACAAAAACTGAGGGAGACACAATCAAAACACGGAGAGACTCACAAACAAAAGCACAGACAAACGGCAAACAGGGAGGAACACAAAAAGACGGAAAGGAAAAGACATCAGAAGACACAAACAAAAACAGAGGGATAAAGAGAGACGCACAGTCACAGGAAAAGCTCAACACAAAACACAGAGAAAAAAACAATGAACACACAAAGACACATGAGAGGAGAGAGACACACAAACACACAGAGGAAGACACAGGAGGAGAGACACACACACAGAGGAAGACAAAGGAGGAGAGACACACACAAGGAGGAAGACACAGGAGGAGAGACACACACACACACAGAGGAAGACACGGGAGGAGAGACACACACACACAGAGGAAGACAAAGGAGGAGAGACACACACAAGGAGGAAGACACAGGAGGAGAGACACACACACACAGAGGAAGACACAGGAGGAGAGACACACACACACACAGAGGAAGACACGGGAGGAGAGACACACACACACAGAGGAAGACACAGGAGGAGAGACACACACACACACACAGAGGAAGACACAGGAGGAGAGACACACACACACACACAGAGGAAGACACAGGAGGAGAGACACACACACATAGAGGAAGACACAGGAGGAGAGACACACACACACACAGAGGAAGACACAGGAGGAGAGACACACACACATAGAGGAAGACACAGGAGGAGAGACACACACACACAGAGGAAGACACAGGAGGAGAGACACACACACACAGAGGAAGACACAGGAGGAGAGACACACACACACACACAGAGGAAGACACAGGAGGAGAGACACACACACACAGAGGAAGACACAGGAGGAGAGACACACACACACACACAGAGGAAGACACAGGAGGAGAGACACACACACACACAGAGGAAGACACAGGAGGAGAGACACACACACACACACAGAGGAAGACACAGGAGGAGACACACACACACACACAGAGGAAGACACAGGAGGAGAGACACACACACACACACACAGAGGAAGACACAGGAGGAGAGACACACACACACACACAGAGGAAGACACAGGAGGAGAGACACACACACACACAGAGGAAGACACAGGAGGAGAGACACACACACACAGAGGAAGACACAGGAGGAGAGACACACACACACACACAGAGGAAGACACAGGAGGAGAGACACACACACACACACAGAGGAAGACACAGGAGGAGAGACACACACACACACACAGAGGAAGACACAGGAGGAGAGACACACACACACACACAGAGGAAGACACAGGAGGAGAGACACACACACACAGAGGAAGACACAGGAGGAGAGACACACACACAGAAAGAAAGAAACAGGAGGAGAGACACACACATACACACAGAGGAAGACACAGGAGGAGAGACACACACACACAAGGAGGAAGACACACACAGAGAAAGACATACAGGTGAAGAAAGACACACATGAGGGGAGAGAGACACACACATAGAAAGACACACAGGAGAGACACACACATAGAAAGACACACAGGAGACACACACACAGAGAAAGACACACATGAGGGGAGAGACACACACAGAGAAAGACACACAGGAGAGACACACACATAGAAAGACACACAGGAGAGACACACACATAGAAAGACACACATGAGGGGAGAGAGACACACACATAGAAAGACACACAGGAGAGACACACACATAGAAAGACACACAGGAGAGACACACACATAGAAAGACACACAGGAGACACACACACAGAGAAAGACACACACACACACGTGATAATAAATATTTCTCACTCTTCTTCTTGTCGGTCTTGTCCGCCCACGAGGGACGACCACCCATCACCTTCTGGAACCTACACACACACATCAG